>NC_134485.1:71517050-71650516 GCF_040206685.1 Ascaphus truei | reverse complement strand
TTGCGATCGAGCAAAGTTGGACTTAGAAAAAATCCCTGAAAAAAGTCATTTTTAGAGCGCAAAGTGCCTGTTTGCGTTGCTTAGTGCATCGGGTTGAGCCAAAAATCACGATCGAAGAGCCCTTTCCGGTCTAAAAGTGACTTATCGGAGCTTAGTGCATAGCCCCCTTAGCTCTCTATGCCAAGCTCAAGGTCTTTAATAAACAAGTTAAAAAGCAGGGGTTCCAGTACCGATCATTGAGGTACTCAACTCACAACTTTAGTCCAACCTGATAAAATTCCATTTACGACAACTCTGTCGATCCTTCAACCAGTTTTCAATCCTGGTGCAAATATGTTTACCTAGTGAAATTTGCTTTATTTTTTACACTAACGAACATCAACATCAATCTCCAGAAAGCCAAAAATGTGTTTGTATCCCCACAAAAAAGCATTCTTTTTTATAGTTTAATACATAAACATTGCACTGCTAAAAATAACGTATTTTTATTTGATTCGTTAAAAATATTTGATCCATTAAAAAATAGTCGTCCTTCCACAATTTTGGGCATTATCGTGCATACTATACATTCTTATATTTATTGGAACCTGATTAAAGGCAGAAATACCCAAAAATTTCAACATACTGTACAGATGCGCGGCTGTTATTCGAACACTTCACACGTTGTATACCTCGGAATACCCATGTCATGGCGCGTGATTTATTCCAACCGTACCACCTTAAGAGGCGAGTGCCGAAAATTGCATTTTAGTGTTCTGGTTTTTAAATACCTGAAATTGACACAGTAGCAGGGTAGCACAGTACTGTACACATTGCAATTCATTCATTTCATTGCACACAAAGAAATAGAATCCATGAAATTCAAACAAAGCAACCGCAATAAATACGGGTGCCTGGTGTGATTGGCCGCGTTAATGCCACGTGGAATACAGCAGAGCGCACGAAAATGGCTCCGTGATTTGTTCGAATAACGCCCACTGCATCTGTATACTTGAGGCTGATTTTAGAACTTAGCCCTATATTGCCTATGAATATTTTATATACATTATATACATGGGCAAGAAAATCTAAACCAACCTGAAATAGGTGATAAAATATTTCTTTAAATACATTATAGTACATATTAACCCCTTTGTAGTCCAAGTGGTAAACTAGTCATGAGTTTCCATGACTAGCTAACCACAAAGTACTACAACAGGGTTAGTATCAATATTAAACCACCCTACCTATCCACCTTGGCTACCTTTGTGGCTAGTAATGCATTGCTATGCAATACTTTACAAACCACTAAGGTAATCAAGGTGCAGACCCCTTCCGGGGACTGCTAATTCTATAAGGGATTAACAGCCTTAATGGGTTAACCAAGTAGGCTCACTCAGATATTACCCGTCCACAGTATGTAATGTAGGATGATTTTGCAGAAGAGATTCCACTCCCTTGTACAGTTTGTCTTGTGACCAGTGATGTCACAATAGGGAGGTAGAAGGGTTCAAAATAGCTGTACAGTACCAAAGGTTCTTGAAACAGGTTCTTCAGATGTTCTGGCTGGAGTCCTGTTAAGGCTTTGTCCCCGCTGGCGCTGAGCGCGCTCATGCTTGGAGAACTCTCCAAGCATGATCGCCGGGTGTCCTTATAATTTTCGCAAGCGCTCGCGAGGGGGGGGGGGGGGGCGCAGAGGGGATGCTGCAGGGGAAGCTGAGCGCGCTAATAAGTTGAAAAAATTTGTTTAGAAAGCGCTGAGCGCCGGTGAGCGCATCGCGTTAGCGGGGACTTGCATGTATATATATATATATATATATATATATATAATATATACGCATATGCATATGCAAGTCACCTCGCCAAGTGCCGCCCGCTCAGCACTAGCGAGGATGCAGTCTAATAGGTTTGTGTGTATAGTTAAGTGTATTACGAAATGTCCTGTCAAACTTTCTTTTCAGTTAGAAACATACCCCTTAACTAAGGGCCTCTATAAGTATCTATGATTGCTCTCACAATTAAAAAGCAGTGAGATATGCTTTTATTGAGGAGTTCTCTGCATAGTAACTGCAGAGTATGTTTTGACTGGAACAACTGGAAGGTTCCTAGTGCAATCCTGATCAAATAGATATGAAAGAAGTATGCCTTTTATAGTAGCAGGTTACTAATTCAGCAGCCCAACCTGTTTTCCGGATGTGTCCTATCCGATATGGGGAATTACTAACTCTATGCAAGACACTACAAATGTACCCCTAACTATTGGTAACAAGTATATGTTCCTTCCCAGTGTCAAGTGAGATGAAATGAGGGGATGAAATCCAAAGTATTATGTTTTGCCATGAGTTCTGTCAAGTGAGATATATGTCAATACCTGTGGAACCATATAGACGGATGTCAAATAAAGCACCTTTTAAGTTTTTTATAAAAGTTCCTGGCACCCATCCTTTTTCTATCTGCTTATTCATGCCATGCCTGCACCTACCCAGCACAGGTATGAGAGACTGATCATTGCAATGGATATAATCAATCTGATGTAAACTCATTTTGAGCTGGGTAAAGAGGGTTACAAAGGGTTAACCCCTACCACACCCAACTTCCCCGAGGAGGCCTAACCACCAACCTCAAATCCTACCAAAACCATAAAAAAAAATCCAAAGACAGAGGACTAGCATGAAAAACCCCACTCAAAACTATAAAAATAAAGCCGATGGCTACTATAAAAAATAATAATAATAAAAACAAAAAACATCCACATCCATAAAAAAAATTCATAGCCCTATGGCAAACATAAAAATATCACACACTACACCAGAAGCAATTAATCCAGCCCTGATGGCAAAAAAAAGTTACAAATAAATTGAGTCCTGATGGCCTATTTCTAATCTTGTGCCATCCTGGGGAAACAACATTGGATCCTCAAATTTGCCATAAAGCCTCTGTTGATTGAATAAGTATCTTTCCATAAAAAATTCTGTTCTATCTCCTTTTTTTTTGTTTTCTTTAAAGATGTCTTTTTTCTTCTACTTTAATTTTCAGCTCCCAGATGTTGCGAAAATGGAGATAGATAAAATTAATTAATTTTAATTCATAGCACCACCTAAGTAAATATGGTTCCTTGTGCCATTCTAACCTGCACTAATTATGGCTCCAAAAATACAGCAAACCTACATTTGAAACCTTTGCCTCTCACTGATCATCAGCGCTGTAAAATGACCTTAATGTCTTTTTCATAATTACTCCAGCATAACAGACCTCAGTAATTTTGGTTCATTACATAAAAAGAAACGTTTATTTTGAAGATCAGTGCTTACTTACAAAATAGTATAAAATGGCAGTGACGTTCCAAATAAGTTGTGGTATTCTTAAAAATGGTTGCATAGTTTTCTGTTTCTGAATGGAATCTTTGTATTTGATCTTAATATAATGAAAGAAACTAATCTTTCCTCCATCTTGGTTTTAACTTGTCTCTCTCCTCATGGTGGAATCCCTATGCCTCACATCCTGGTGGAAGCAATCATTCTTTGCCTCCTAGCCTGTGTCTCGCCTCTCTTACTACATATTTATCAAAAAATATCCCTTGTATTAGCTTTTGCTATATAATTCTATTCCCAGATTAGGTCTTTCAGTCATCTGTACTGACCACGCCTCCATACAGTACGTATAACTAAATATGGCATATGCACTGGAAGATTCTCAGAGTTTCTGTCATAGCTTCTTACCTCAGCTCAAACCACAGTTGTCAATAATAACCCTAGTGTCAACCTACACAGAGTTTCTCAATTGACTTCTGAACAGCTGCACCCTCTTTATACAGTATCTCTCCAATGTATGGTAACTGAATATATCCCAACATATACCAATTAAGAATATGCAACATATATATAAAGAACCATCAGACAATTATACTGCATACTTTGACAATTAGTCTTGATAACAGATTCACACATATTTATAATATAATTAGATCACCGAACTGAGTTTCTTACAACTGCCTAACCTTTAGCCTCAATCTAACCTCCTCCACAGCACCTACAGTACTTCCATATGTACATACATAAACCTACATGCTCTAGACCCCCTCTAATATTCAACATTTTTAATTGTACTCTCTTCCATCTCTACTCTTTCCTGTCTAGACCTAGCAACCTATCTGTACAATAGTATACTTTCCTCAGCCTTAGACAAGACAGCTCCGGACACCATACGTCACCCCCGACAATTTAAGCCACAACCATGGCACACAAACTTTACCCTCACTGCTGAAAGTTTCTGTAGGAAATCCCGCTCTAAAGCCTATTTCCTGCCCTATAAATTCAGACTCTCCTCCTATCACAATGCTCTTTACCTTGCCAAGCAAACCTACTTTCTCACTCATACTAACTATTTTTCTAACCTTCTATGTCTAATCCCCACCTTGTTAGCCTAGTTATTGTAAAAAATATCATAATGTTTAAATAATTTTGCACTTAGATTTAATTTAGGAGCATCACAAGTGACCTGTGCCACACCTTCTAAACCTGTGCTCTTCAAAAGGTCACCCAAGCAGCCATTACAGCTTGTCGATGGTAAAGGGAAAAAGAGGAGAAAGTAACTCTTCAACTTGAGGAGTTAGTTGAGGAGCCACAAACGACATCACCCCCCTTTTCCATCTGAACCGCCAATGAGCTCTGATATTGTGACAAAGGCGAATGTGTCACTATATTCTTCTTCAGCAACAACTGTCCTATCCAGAGAGGAATATGATGGGGCCATATTGGCTTTTGAAAATTATACAGGGTGCATCATCAAGGATTCGGGCCAATGACCAGAGGCTTTAAACAAATAAAACAAATTAAATCTCAGTTACACCAACAGCACAGTGGCTATGGCCCAGGTCGGCGAAACCAAAGCTGTTTTAGGACAGATACAGTAGCTGCTCGGAGCTACTAGAATTGAACGAGTTTGAGAAGCTGGCAATAAGTGGCTTATCGCCACGCGTTAGGCGTTTTTTCCCCCTCGGCAAGAAAAATGGCGATTTTTCTCTTATCGCCAGCTTATCGGGACTTACTGAATCGCTGTAGGCTTTTTTAGCGATAAGATGGCGATAAGGAGCTTATTGTTGCTTATTGCTGCTTATAGCATGAGGCCCTAAGTTAGTAATGCTTTGTATTATCTAAATGAACATCCGTGAGTAAACGCCTGTACATTTTATACAATTTAATAACATTTCAAATCTATTCTTTGTCCTGACTGGGCAGTCCTCTAGACACTCTTGACTCTGCTCAACCAATGACCTCACACTTGGACGCGTCACGGGTATAATCATTGGCTGTATACGGCGAGGATCTTTTTCAGCTAGTGGGTCAGTTGGTCTATGAAAAATGCCCTTGTCCATCACCTTTCTCTGAATTATGGCCCCCATAATAACTGGAATGTAATCAAATGTTTGACAATTAAGAGGCAACATCATCTACTTTTTGGGTAACTGGATCGGATTCTGAAAAACAAATTAGAAAACGTATTACCATCCATTAGTTAGATAATATCTTCAGTACAATTTCTTTTACGCCAAGGGTGAACATTTTGTCCCACCCTTACTCCAGCAGGATTAAAATCACACTTTCGCTAGATCACCGTCAAAATGAATATATTCCAGATTTCCAAATAAATACTTCCAACACATGATTTACTCCTTGCTAATTTCTCCCCTTAACAATGAATAATCCCCCACATCTCCCATGGTTCACCTCTGGTGCTACCAACAGCAAGTTAAGTGGCTAAATGAACGCTCTTAAAAACCAAAAACCAAGGTGTTGTAAATTAGTGACAAAACAAAAACAACAATGCCGGGAATCTTGGCCAAACAGAGGCATTTGGCATACATCCAGCATAGGTGTTTATCCATAGTTACAGCATACATTCATTCTTACCATACAGATCCATCAGGGTTCAACAATTTTTTACGTCCTAAGTGCCAGTTGTAATCGTTGGCAGCTAGCTGGGTTTGTGCCAGAAAAGCATCATTTCTAAAAGAAAAAATAATAATAATTGGACAACTAATTTATAATACCAATTTACTGGTTTTTAACATAATTATATTAACTTACTGAAAAGAAAATCTCTTAGAAGTGTACATCAGAATATGATTGTGGTAACTTTCAAGTTCACTTTGTAGACCTATAAGATAGAAGAAACAGAAATGTACAATACTAGCACCCAACATATGGAGGCGTATACTTTTTTGTAGAGGTTAGTCATACCTTGCATTGGTAAAGAAACGAAGCTTGCTCATTAATCACTTACTGTATCACACATTACTTCTGCCAGAGAGTAATGTGCCGGGGAATTTTAAGTCAACCATTTCTTGTTTGACTCGGTTATTGGTTCATGTTGACATTTTTCTACACCTCCAAGCTCAGATGATCGACCATGTATAAATATTTTGGGTGTGATAAAGAACCCCTCTCCAAGAAAACTTTGTAAAATAAATGCATTTATAACTTTTTCTTATAAACATACCTGAAGAACAACACTATCTCCTTGACATATGGAGCAGGAATACCAGAAATGGTTCATAATGTACGTGATTCATGACCGCAAATCAGAATTTTTTCTTTTTTGACTTGCCTGCCAAATAACCCATATACTGTACGTATATTATAAGTGAATTCTAATTACAATTTTAAAGAAAGATACAGTATATGGCTAAACTTGAACAAAGCATCACCGTAACAAGACTTTTAAGTACAGCCTTGCTTGTGTACCACATATACTACTGATGTTTTATTTCTGGATAGTTTTTTCATTATAAAAGAAAAAAAAGAAAATTACTATAATGTTTTGATATATATATACAGACACAACTCAGATGTAAAATATATTTAAGTAATGTTAGAAGAAAAACTTACGAGGAAAACTTGAAATTTGTGGATGAGCATCTGTGACAATCTCAGTCACCGTAATCTCATTGTCAAGCAAATCTTTCAATCCCCTTTTGAATCCTATAATTTCCATATTTGGCGATTTGCCCTGTGCTTCTGAGATCAACTACTTTAATATGAAGAATTTGTTTAGTGGTATAGTTCATGAATGTGTAAATTAAATATTTTGATGAATATCCAGGACTATCATTTCGTCTGTCACCCATCTAAGTAATAGGACTTGTGATAGTGCTTTGAATTTCTTTCTGCATGTCAGCCCAGTATGCTTTAATTGATGGCAGAATGTAATTTTTTTTTAAATGAATAAAAATGTATTTTTCCAACACTATTTATGTTTAAAAATGTCAGCATTAGTGCAATCTTGGCAAAACTGTTGCCACTCAAAAAAATTGCTGAAGACCATTACATTTCCAAATGGTGTTTGCTCAAGAAGTGGTTGCGACCACCAGTCCTATGTGTGGCTCTTTTCACATGTGATTTACACATGAGCTGCTCCAACAGCCTTCACTGTTATATAATCATCCTCATTTTCACCTCTTCAGGAGACATTGGGAAATAACATATGAAGCAGAATCAAAGAATTCTCATATACAATATACTGTATGATGTCATCTTACAGTAGCTAGACAATCTGCTGTTGGCAATGTGCCTTCCGGGTACTCAACATTTTTATCTTCATCACCAATTTCAAAATCCAATACATTTTCCTCCACTGTGGTTTCTTCAGGATTACTTTTTTCGGAAACTGCATGGGAGGCAAAAAAATAAAAACTATGAGCCGAAAATATTTTAAAACTAAAATTGATAAGAATTAACAGTAGGTGAATGACTCAGCGGTGGTTTGTTGGCAGAGATGTGTGCTCCTACGCACTGGGAACAGCTGAAACTCTGCATTTCGCAGCCTCTCTCAGCCACTTCTGGGTTCTTGCAAGGCCGTATGTACTGTACTTGCGAAAATATTGAACCAACAACCCACACTAGACAAACTCTGACAATGTAGCCCAACCGGCACAACACGCTGGATGTGTTTCGCTCACACGAGCTTCATCAGGTGAAATTGAGTGACACCAACATCAATCTTTAAATACCCTCTTGACAGCAATTTTTTTTGTGAAAAGTACTAATTGGTTATACTGTAGGTGAATTAACCCCCTACATGCATACCATAGAGTAAGACGGTAACATGATAGTGATACAAATCAAATTAGAACTGCTTGTGTGGGTAAACACTAAAAATTGAAATCTACAGTATAGTGCTACTGGTAATAGTAAAATAAGGTCTCAAAAAGTCTGATATGGGTGTTAAATTCAAATTATGAATAATAACAGAAAAAAAAAAAAAATACATTTAATTTCAGAGCTAAAGGAAAACAAAACAATTAACTAAAGAAAAAGTGTACATGAGAAACATACAAGGGAAAAAAGAAGAAAGGAAAGAGGGTATAGCAAAAGAGGGGAAAAAGGGAAAAAAGAGAGTAGGAGAAAGAAAGAGAGGAGGAGAAAGAAAGAAAGAGGAGAAAGGAGAAACAACAGAAAGAAAGAAAGAAAGAAAGAGAGGAGAAAGAGAGGAGAAAGAAAGAGAGGAGAAAGAAAGAAAGAAAGAAAGAAAGAGAGGAGAAAGAAAGAAAGAGAGGAGAAAGAAAGAGAGGAGAAAGAAAGAGAGGAGAAAGAAAGAGAGGAGAAAGAAAGAGAGAAGAAAGAAAGAGAGAAGAAAGAAAGAGAGAAGAAAGGAGAAAGAAAGAAAAATATGATGGGGAGGATGTCTAAAGAAAATAAAGAAACTGAAAAGAAAAAATAAAGGTGGAAATAATAACAATAAAAAATAAGGAACATATCACTAATAAAAAATACATCCAAAAGGGGATAGAGGAAGACAATGAAGGGAACTGGCAGGGCAACAATTAAACCAGGGGGTCCCATATCTATTTAAAAAAGGCATAAGCTATATATTTCATTGAGACCTCCTGGAAATTTACTCTGTAAAGTGAAGATCCAATATTGTTCCCTTTTTGCAATATGGAGATCATGATTAACCACTCAAATTGTGTGCATAATTCTCTCAATACCCATATATTGGACTCCCTCTGTACTCCATGTTGATCTCTAAAATGGGTCAGAAGGTGAGTAAGTGGTTTTGATAATTTTTCCAATTTAGGGACAATTTAGTTTTCTGTTTTGTAGGAATGGATTCTTTTGAAATGTAATTCCACTGCTGCCTGCTGTACATTTTTCTATAATATATGTTACAGATGGTGGAGTGTAAGAAAACGCAATTACTTCGTCAGGGGGCTAAAGTGCACCACATGTTTCTATAATCTCCGGCAACGACATGATCACCTGCAACTCTTGGGAAGATGCAGCCCAGTAGGGCAATGAGCCCAGTTCTATTAATACGTTGAAAAGATTAAATAAATAAATTAAAATCATGACATTAATAAATAAAAAAGTTGCTAACTTACCAATATTCTTTTGCTTTTTTTCAAAGTTTCTGTAATATAAATGAAAAATTCAGACAATAGAGAAACCAATGTCTTGTATGTATAAAAAAAAAAACACCACAACTTATAACAAAAATAAAAATAGAAATAATATATATTTTATTTTCTTACCTAAACGTATCTGTAAGAGATGTGTGCAGAGGTATGCAATGGAGACCTTGTTTAAGGTGAAGTTAAAATAAGACTTTATTGCGCCTGTTCCTTTAAACACTGCAAACACAAAAATAAAAGAAAAACCTACTCCACTTTGGAGAAATCACTACACATTTTACTTCAGCCCTATCTAGCTGGGTGGGTAGATAAGCTGCTTACCACCCCAAACATATAAACTATAGAGAAACCCCCGCTACTGCTTGCAATAATGAGTTGATAATGATGAGTTTAAGTGCTAATGGGGCAATATGATAATGATATACAATGAAGAAAAGAACCCCAGTAAAGCACTCATATACTGTGTTGAGATGATGGTATAAATATAAAACTAGACTTTATTAGAAACATATTAAAACAATGGGGATTAAAATAGGATTAAACTGTGTATCACTACACTTAGTTACCTAAGGGATATGGTAATCCCTAGGTAGGTAATCGTTATTAAAGTGTTGCTTGAGTACACTAGTCCCCAGCCACCTATGTTAGGGAAGCCTTGGGGAAAGCTAGAATAAGGGATTATAATCACTAATCTTATTTGGAATGCCAAATTATATACTTGTAGTGCAATAATATTGAAATGACACTGCTAATAGTTGGTTGATTGCACAGCCTATGATTAGCAATAAATTGTCATTTTAATCTTGATACAATAAAGCATCTATGTTGCCTTAGGGTTAAATGAACAGTATAACAATGTTGCCTTAAGGATATACATCAACTGTAGCGCTAGGTCATAATATTAGGACCTGTAGCTCTAGTTGGTATTGCACGATATAGTTATAATGTAGTGTGCTGCACTTTTAAGACCTATTGCTAACTGCAGTAGGTGATAGACTAAATAGAACACCGTATAGATAAATGGTGGCAGTTGCTGTATACTCTGCCCCAGACCTCAAAGGGTGTGCTATTCATCCAAATAAGGTTGTGAACTGACTAGGTCAGTAAATTGAAATAACCATAATCTCTGACATGGAGCACCATGTGTATAATGATTGCTATACCTGATATTCCCTAAGTAAGGGGTTACTATGCAGAGTGTAGTAATGTAAGGAACCAATATGGTATATACTGCACCGACACACTTTATTCGAGCAAATACCCAGTATGTACCTGGCAGATACCTGGAATGCGCCGCTTCTCACCTCTGACAAGCCCCATTGCGTTTGCCTTCCCAGCCTGGGTTCATGCCTGGCTAACGGGCGGCTGATCTGTTAAATGATAATGATTAGGATTTAATAGGCTGCAATGCTTCGCGTGTCTACCAGATGGCATAAATTCATGAATTGTAATGCAGTATATATATATATATACTGTGCAGTATTGCAGCCAGAGGGAATAAAATGCTTCAATCCCTGCCTGGAAAATACCTCAATGCACTCGGGCAGAAAACAGTCACAAACCTCAATACACCCGGGTATACCCGTATTCGTGGGACTAGCCGAGCTCGAATAAAGTGTGTCGCCAGTGTATGGTGTATTAACAGTTAAGCTCACCAAATGTAGAATGTGAACTATACCTTCCTAGCCCTGAATAGGGCTACTCTGCTGTAACAGTAATTGGTATTGAGCAACAGCACAGGTAAGCATGCTCTGCAGTATCTGTATACTTGTCAGTTAAAATATAGATAATCCCTAAGTAGAAGGCTCCCTTAGACCATTGGGTAATACAGGAGAGTATACTGTGCAAGAGCTGAGTCTCAGCGCAGTCTGCTCTGTCATTAAGTCTGTGTAGCAGCATCTGTAACAGAGGGCTCAGTGCCTGCACCTAAATGAGAAGTTCTGCCGACGTGCTTAATCATGGCCAGTGTGGAGGGGAGATCCCGTGTGAGCTTGAGTATTTATAGCGCTCGTGGTTATGACCTGAAATAACCCTTCAGCCTGCACTGACACCTAGTGGTTGTCAGTGAAGGAGCTTGTACACTGGCGACACACTTTATTCGAGCTCGGCTAGTCCCGCGAATTCGGGTATACTCGGGTGTATTCAGGTTTCTGATCGTTTTCTGCCAGAGTGCATTGCGTTCTTTTCCGGCAGGGATTTAAGCTTTTTATTCCGGCTTGCTGAAATACTGCAATGCCGTGAAAATACACATGGTGGCGCTTGCGAGCTGTTCTCTGTGAAGCCGTCCCCTATAATGAATTGTAATGCAGTATATATACTGTATATATATATATACTGTATAACAACAACCCCTATAACTCCATCCCTACTCTGATTGGCTACCATACCATGTGAGGGCGGCCATGTGCCTTTTCATGACGTCATCTTAAAGGCAATTGAAGCAAAGCCATTCTGATTGGCTGTGCTTTCATTCCCTTTAAGTGACGTCATCATTTTTTTTTTGTCGGCCAAAACACATGGTTTTCACGGTCCAATCAGGACCGTGGGAACCATGACGCAAAATGTGACGTCATAGGCCTTTAAAAGCCTATGTCGTCTCATTTTGAAGCCAGACGCCGCGGAGGAAGGACCTCCGGAGAAGAAAGAAGACCAGGGCGTGGCCGCAGACGGGGAGAAGACCCCGCCCCGCCCCGCTGGAAGGAGATAGAAGAAAGAAGAACACAGATGAAGATAAAGATGGATTACAACTAGAAGACCCGTGGATTGGTTTGGATTTTTAGTTTAATGTTTATTATTTTATGGTTTTTTATTTTATGGGTTTCTGATCGTGGATTGGTTCGTGAGTAAGCTGGGCAACGGGAGTCGGTGGGGGCAAGTAATGGTAAGTAAACTACAGTAAAGAAATGTATTTTATTTAACTTGTTAATTTTTTCAAAAGGTTTTTTAACATGTGTATTTTTTTTTTTTGTGGTATATCATTTCTTGCCACTGTATGTATGTATGTATGTATGTATATATGTCTAGAGAGATATATACATACAGTACAGTACAGGGTAAGAAATGATGTTGTTTTAAAAGCTGGATTGGATGTGTTTTAAATTATTTTGTGTATGCTGCTACAGTATGCTTTATTGTGAGTTTAAAGTATTTTAAAATTAGATAGATGTACTGTACAGTATTCCTTGGTATTGTATTGTGTGTTTGAGGAAGGTCAGGGATAGGCTTGGTTTGTAAAGGTTGTATTTTTGTCGGTACATATATTTTTTCAATGGCTTAATTGTTCTGCTCTAGGCGTGAATTTGTTAATGGTTTTATTGTTCGGGATCTAGTGTGAATTGTTTAGGAATGTAAATAATGATTGCTAATTGAGTTTTGTTTACTTGGTTGATTAATTTGCAGAATGTATATGGTGCATAGATATTTAGGCATCATTTATATTGGAATGTAAGTTGTTTAAATGGCTTTTCAGAGGTTTAGTGATGATTTACAGTAGATTGAGAGATCAGTTATGAATATTAAAGGAAATTGATTTTAATTTAGTGTGTATGTATGGAGAAGTGTTTGGTTGTAGGACAGTGCTTTTGATAACCCTTCTACATTTATTTGTACTGTATATTGGTTTATCATGGGTGTGTATATAATGTGTGTGTATATATATATATATATATATATATATATATATACTGTATATATATATCTCTCTCTCTCTCTCTCTCTCTCTTTCTCTCTGTCTCTCTGTGTATATATATATACAGTATATATATATAGTTGCATGATGAAGCCACAGTACAAATTCATGGGTGAGGGTGGGTATCGGGCATGTGTGGCTTAACCCCTTAATCACCTTTGCGGTTATTATCTGATAAGGTGTTTAAGGGGTTAATTGATATCTGAATGTAATTGCAATGTATTGGCTTTTGATTTTTGTTTACTTGGTTGTAGGGCAGTATGCTTTTGATAACCCTTCTACATTTATTTGTACTGTATATTGGTTTATCATGGTTGTGTATATAACGTGTGTGTATATATATATATATATATATATATATATATATATATATATATATATATATATATATATATATATATATATATATATATATATATATATACTGTATATATCTCTCTCTCTATATATATATATACAGTATATATATATATATATATATATAGTTGCATGATGAAGCCACAGTACAAATTCATGGGTGAGGGTGGGTATCGGGACTGTGTGGCTTAACCCCTTAATCACCTTTGCGGTTATTATCTGATAAGGTGTTTAAGGGGTTAATTGATATCTGAATGTAATTGCAATGTATTGGCTTTTGATTTTTGTTTACTTGGTTGTAGGGCAGTATGCTTTTGATAACCCTTCTACATTTATTTGTATTGTATATTGGTTTATCATGGGTGTGTATATAACGTGTATGTATATATATATATATATATATATATATATATATATATATATATATATATATATATATATATATATATATATCTCTGTATATATATACAGTATATATATATACAGTATATATATATAGTTGCATGATGAAGCCACAGTACAAATTCATGGGTGAAGGGTGGGTATCGTGCCTGTGTGGCTTAACCCCTTAATCACCTTTGCGGTTATTATCTGATAAGGTGTTTAAGGGGTTAATTGATATCTGAATGTACTTGCAATGTATTGCCTTGGTTTTGGCTATGTATTGTGTGGGCAAGAGAAGGAAGGCGCTGGCATCGGACACTTCGTATTGATGAGGTCAGTAGTACTTTATTTATTTGTATATGCTAGTTAATGTTTTTAATAATGGGCAATTAATCTATTATCCATATCTGGATAATAGTTATTTTGCACATTATTGTACTGTAGGTGTTGGGGGGGAGGGTGTATGTATTGAATGTATATGCCAGGTTTATTTTTTTTACATTCAGGGTTTGATTCCGTGGTTTTGCATGGGGCCTATGGAGACCACCTGTGGGTATCCTCGGGTATCCTAAAGGGTAGCAGGCTGGTGGTTCCACAGGTGACACATGCGGGGATGACGATGTGTGGTCCCACTTCTGTGGGGGCACCTCCGACCCGTAGTCTGCGGGCATGACGATGTGTGGTCCCACTTCTGTGGGGGCACCTCCGACCCGTAGGTGTGGGGATGATGATGTGTGGTCCCACTTCTGTGGGGGCACCGCGGACCCGTAGTGAGCACCCGTGAGTTCCCCAGACCCCCATGGGAACCACCCGAGGCCCCGCAGACACCTGTGGGTTTGACCCGGGGCTCCCAGACATCCTTGGGCCTACCGTGGGGACCCAATTGTGGCTCGCGGTGACCCAAGGAGACCACCTGGGCGCCATGGTGCTGGCAGGATCCACCAGCAGGCCTCCAGAACCTGTGGAATGCTGCTGGTAAACTGTAGGTCTGTCCAGGTGCCCTGCCAGCCCACCGGGGACTAGCGTGGGGCTGCGTTATGGACCCTGAATGTAAAATAATAAATCTTGTATTTATGGGGGGGCACAGGGGGTGGGTAATGTATTTAATAAATATAATGCTGTTTATTGTGGGTCATTGTACTGTTTTTATTGTGGGTACTGGGGTGGGGGTGGGGTGTTTCCCCAACGGTATGTGGGTAGGCCTCCCTTGTGGGTACTGACTGGGTGGTTAGGCCTCACGGGTGGGGGGGGGTTAGTGTGGGAGGGTATGTAGGCATCCCGAGTGGTGGGTGAGGGTGGGTTAACCCCTTCATGACTGTAGCGGTTAATAACCGCTATGGTGATTAAGGGGTTAGGGGACATTACTTTGTATGTTTTAATTTTTGTGTCTGTTTTGCAGAAGCGGAGGGGCCATGGCCAGGATGGGGGGGGGGGTAACGGTATGTGGGTAGGGGGTGAGGGTGGTTAGCAATGCAGGGAGGGAGATTTACTGGTAACAGAAACATCTCTCTCCCTTCAATGTAATCTGTTTAAAGCCCCCTCCCCCCTAATGTGTGTTTCTGTAAAGTCTCTCTCCCTTCAATGTAATCTGTTTAACAGAAACATTAGGGGGGAGGGGGCTTTAGGCCTTTACATCTCTCTCCCTTCAATGTAATCTGTTTAAGAGAAACATTAGGGGGGAGGGGGCTTTAGGCCTTTACATCTCTCTCCCTTCAATGTAATCTGTTTAACAGAAACATTAGGGGGGAGGGGGCTTTAAACAATGCTGTGTATAATGTATAAGGTTTTTTACAATTAGATAGATGTAATCCTTGGTATTGTAAGGGTTAGATTTGGTTTTAAATTGTGTTTTCTGGTTGGTACTTACAGTATATATTGATTTTTGTATACTTGATTGGTTAAAATAGTTGAATTGTTTGGAAGTGTTTGTATTTACTGGTAGAGTAGCTTGCAATTATATTGTTAACATTCATTTGCAGAATGTATATGGTGCATAGATTTTATGCATCATTTATACAATGTAAATGCAATGTACTGTGTGGATTGGAATGTTATGTTTTATATTGTAAAATAAGTTAGGATTATTAAATGGATTATTATTATTGTCTGTATAGAGAAGCGTTATCTGTAGGACAGTATGATTTTGATAACCATTCTACATGTATTTGTACTATTGGTTCATCATGTGTGTATATATACTGTACACTGGCGACACACTTTATTGCAGTGTGGCCAGTACCGCAAGCCGGGAGATTTCCCGGCTTGCAAGTGGCAGCCCCTCGGCGTGCCGCGCGTCTCCGATGCGTGGTCACGCGTCATCGGGTGCCTGCGCCCCCTGCACGCACGTCCAGGGCTCCCCGAGGGAGCCCTGGTGTCCCGCGATGTGGGGGACGGCGGCAGGGGGTTCCGGGGGACCCGGCGGACCCGGAGAGGAGAGGGGGAAGCCGCGATCGGCGGGCCTCTCCTCCGCTGCTTCGGCGCGCGCCCGGCACCCTCCGGCGCGCGCCAGGTAACTGCTGCGGCCGAGAACGGGCAAATGCTCGAATAAACTCGGTCGCAGCAGTATACTGTATATATATATATATATATATATATATATATATGTATATGCAGTGCTCGACAAACCCGGTCGCCAACTCGCCAGCTGCGATCGGATATTGGCTCGTGGCCAGTAACTTTTCCCCTGCTCGAAAAAAGAAAATACCCTGCTCGAAAAAAAAAAAAAAATCTCCTGCTCGGGAAAAAAAAAATCCGTCTAGCTGATTGGCTGTGACGCGGGATGGAGTTGCCAAGACTTCAAACCGCCCTTCCTTCTCTGCACGGGTAAGTCATGATGGGGGGGGGATGTGCGCGTGTATCTGCTGCTGCTGCTGCTCCTCCTCCTCTATATATCCTTCTGTATAATTGTATCAGCTCCTGGACCTTACAAGACCTGCACTGATCCGGTCATGGAGGATTTTGAACAGATGCTTGAGGTGGGTGTAATTTAATGCACTTTAAAATATTTATATATACACTGATACATCCTGCCCCCGGTCCCTGGCGCTCCCGCTGTCCGCGCTGGTCGGGAGATACCCCCCACCCGACCCACTCTCCAGCTGTCTGTGCGGATACCCCCCTACCTCCAGCACTCTCCCGCTGTGCGCGCGGATACCCCTCTACCTCCAGCACTCTCCTGCTGTGCGCGCGGATACCCCCCCACCTCCAGCACTCTCCCGCTGTGCGCACGGGTCGGGCGATACCCCCCCTACCTCCGGCACTCTCCCGCTGTGCGCGCGGGTCGTGCGATACCCCCCCCACCTCCGGCACTCTCCCGCTGTACGCGCGGGTCGGGCGATACCCCCCCCACCTCCGGCACTCTCCCGCTGTGCGCGCGGGTCGGGCGATACCCCCCCACCTCCGGCACTCTCCCGCTGTGCACGCGGGTCGGGCGATACCCCCCCCACCTCCGGCACTCTCCCGCTGTGCGCGCGGGTCGGGCGATACCCCCCCCCCACCTCCGGCACTCTCCCGCTGTGCGCGCGGGTCGGGCGATACCCCCCACCCACCTCCGGCACTCTCCCGCTGTGCGCGCGGGTCAGGCGATACCCCCCCCCACCTCCGGCACTCTCCCGCTGTGCGCGCGGGTCAGGAGATACCGCCCCCCCCTCCGGCACTCTCCCGTTGTGCGCGCGGGTCAGGAGATACCGCCCCCCCCCCCTCCGGCACTCTCCCGCTGTGCGCGCGGGTCAGGAGATACCGCCCCCCCCCCCTCCGGCACTCTCCCGCTGTGCGTGCGGGTCAGGAGATACCGCCCCCCTCCGGCGCTCTCCCGCTGTGCGCGCGGGTCAGGAGATACCGCCCCCCCCCTCCGGCGGTCTCCCGCTGTCCACGTAGGGTGGGAGATAGTAGCCGTGTGTTTCTTTCCCCCCCCCCCTCTCTCCCCTCCAGCGCTCCTGAGATACTGTGAGGTACTGACAGTGTGTGTGTGTGTGTGTGTGTATGTGAGAAAGAGATTGAGAGTGAGTGTGTGTGTGTGTGTGTGTGTGTGTGTGTGTGTGTGTGTGTGTGTGTGTGTGTGTGTGTGTGTGTGTGTGTGTGTGTGTGTGTGTGTGTGTGTGTGTGTGTGTGTGTGTGTGTGTGTGTGAGAGAGAGATTGAGAGTGTGTGTGTGTGTGTGTGTGTGTGTGTGTGTGTGTGTGTGTGTGTGTGTGTGTGTGTGTGTGTGTGTGTGTGTGTGTGTGTGTGTGTGTGTGTGTATATGGGAGAGAGAAAGTCAGTAATCCCACCCAGTCACCCAGTCAGTAATCCCACCCAGTCACCCAGTCAGTAATCCCACCCAGTCAGTAATTCCACCCCCACCCAGTCAGTAATCCCACCCCCCACCAGTCACCCAGTCAGTAATCCCACCCAGTCACCCAGTCAGTAATCCCACCCAGTCACCCAGTCAGTAATCCCACCCCCCACCAGTCACCCAGTCAGTAATCCCACCCAGTCACCAATCCCACCCGCACCCAGTCAGTAATACCACCCAGTCAGTAATCCCACCCCACACCCAGTCAGTAATCCCACCCCCACCCAGTCAGTAATCGCACCCCCACCCAGTAATCCACCCCACCCAGTCACCCAGTCAGTAATCCCACCCAGTCACCCAGTCAGTAATCCCCACCAAATCAGAACCCCCCCCACCCAATCCCCCAGCCAGTCACCCCCCGTCAGTTCACCCCCCGTCAGTCAGTCACCCCCCCTCTCCCACACTCTCCCAGTCTCTTTCTCTGTCTCTGGGTCTCTGTCTCTTTGGGTCTCTGTCTCTTTGGGTCTCTGTCTCTTTGGGTCTCTGTCTCTTTAGGTCTCTGTCTCTTTGGGTCTCTGTCTCTTTGGGTCTCTGTCTCTTTGGGTCTCTGTCTCTTTGGGTCTCTGTCTCTTCGGGTCTCTGTCTCTTTGGGTCTCTGTCTCTTTGGGTCTCTTTCTCTTATGGTCTCTTTCTCTTTGGGTATCTTTCTCTTTGGGTCTCTTTCTCTTATGGTCTCTTTCTCTTTGGGTCTCTTTCTCTTTGGGTCTCTTTCTCTTTGGGTCTCGTGCTCTCTCTGTCTCGCTCTCTCTCTGTCTCGCTCTCTCTCTTTCTCGCTCTCTCTCTGTCTCACTCTCTCTCTGTCTCGCTCTCTCTCTGTCTCGCTCTCTCTCTGTCTCGCTCTTTCTCTGTCTCGCTCTCTCTCTCTGTCTCGCTCTCTCTCTGTCTCGCTCTCTCTCTGTCTCGCTCTCTCTCTGTCTCGCTCTCTCTCTGTCTCGCTCTCTCTCTGTCTCGCTCTCTCTCTGTCTCGCTCTCTCTCTGTTTCGCTCTCTCTCTGTCTCGCTCTCTCTCTGTTTCGCTCTCTCTCTGTCTCGCTCTCTCTCGCTCTCTCTCGCTCTCTCCCACACTCTGGATCTGGATATCTTATTTACCTATATATCTTAACTGCCCTATACTACACCGAAATAACCGATACTGCTTTCTTCAAGATCTGACTCTGGAGCTTCACACGGGAGACATCGGAATCCCCCCTAACCCAGAAGACAGGTAGGGAACACCTCCCCTCCAACATATAACATTGCGGGTATGAGGGTACCTGGACATTGAGGGACTGCGGATCAGGTAAGATCCCAGGTGGGATTGCTGCTTTAGATATTGTGAAGAGGGGGCGTCCAAACACTGGTTAATGGGTGCAGGAAAATAGTCACACACAACGTAACAAGGACTAATTGTAGTAAAGTATAAATGTAATACAATAAATAAACTTATGTCAAAAAAGAATGTTGTTCTACTAGGAATTTACTTAAAACTTTTTTTACACGGGGCTGGGGGCGGAGCTAGGGGAGGAGCTGGGGGCGGGGCCTGGGGAGGGACTGGGGGCGGGGCTAGGTGGCGAGTAGATTTTTTGGTTTGGCGAGTAGATTTTTGGGTGATTTGTCAAGCACTGTGTATATGTATATGTATATATGGTGCTATTGTTTTACAGGATCGCGTTGACTATATATGCGAAGCCCATCGCCTTTTACATGATTCTGTATCCTATACCACACTAGATGAAGACCCAGTTATGGGCTACCAGATAGAATTTCAGAATCTCCTCCAGGAAGCACTCAGTAAAGGGATTATCACTAATTTAGAGAAAAACTTTTTATTCACCAAACACCCTAGGACACCTATATTTTATCACCTGCCAAAATTGCACAAAGATAAAGTTAATCCACCAGGGAGGCCTATAATATCGGGGGTGGGATCGATGACGTCAAACTTGTCCCAATACATTGACTATTATTTACAACCGTATGTCATAAATCTAAAATCATATATTAGGGACACGTTGCATGTCATCGATTCCACCTCTGATATTATTTGGAAGGATACCTTTCACTGGATTACATGCGATGTGTCCTCACTTTACACTTGTATTGATCACACCAAAGGTATCCAGGCTATTAATCACTTTTTTGAATTAGACACTAATCTTCACCCTTCACAAAAAACTTTTCTTTTGGCATGCATTCAATTTATTTTAAGTCACAACTATTTTTTATTTGAAGACACATATTATTTACAAATCTGTGGAACGGCTATGGGTACCAGATTTGCCCCCAGCTATGCTAATCTCTACATGGGTCTGTGGGAGAGAACCCATGTTTGGGAGAATGCTAGTCTGAGGGGTGGTCTGGTATACTATGGCCGTTTCATAGATGATATTATCTTTATTTGGGACGGTGATAGGGATATCCTGGAGGAGATTCTGTCATCCTTTAACATCAATGAGATGGGCCTTAAATTTACACATACTGTACACCCTAGCACAATTGTCTTTCTGGATTTAGAACTATTCATTGGCACAGAAAATCAGATTCAAACAAGAACACACTTCAAATCAGTGTCAGCCAACAGCTATTTACATTATGGCAGTAACCACTATAAAAAGTGGCTAAATAACGTGCCCAAGAGCAAGTTTTATAGAATCAGGCGCAACTGCTCAGAGGACTCTGACTTTGCATCACAGGGGAAAGATCTATCAAAGAAGTTTTTGGAAAAGGGTTATGATGCCTCTGTTGTTAACAAAGCTTTTCAGGATGCAGGTCTTATTAAAAGAGAGACACTTTTGGAAAAATCAAAAAATAAATCTGAATCATTGTGTATAAGCAGAAAAAAGGAATTTAAATCAAATAATGCACCAAAATTCATTACACAATTTAATCAATCTGCTCACCAAATTAGAAATATTTTAAATTGTCATTGGAAAATTATACGCAACGATCCTGTTATTGGTCACCTAGTACCAGAATATGCTCCAACTGTATTCAGAAAGGCGAGGAGCATTAAAACAATACTGGCACCAAGTAAACTTAAAACCAAGAAGATTACCAATCAGAATATGGCTCTAAGGGAGGGAAATGTTAGCTGTGGAAGAGGCCGGTGTTTAACCTGTAAACATTTGATAAAATCTAACAAGTTCACATCACATTCAAATGGTACATCATATGAAATAAAAGACCATATAAATTGTTTAACAGAATACGTTGTGTATCTTATCTCATGTGTATGTGGCACACAATATATAGGCCGTACATCTAGAGCCCTTAGTACACGGTTCTTAGAGCACCGGCGGAACATTATTAATGGGTGTCAAACACACAGCCTCTCCCGTCACTTTTGTACTAGTCATAACAAAAATCCCAAATCCCTTTCTGTCATGGGTATTGAATTCATCCCCCCCTCATATATGGGAGGTGATCGCTTTCAGAAGCTATGTACCCGAGAAACATATTGGATGTACATTTTGGATACAACCTATCCCAAGGGACACAATGACCATATTGACATTAGTACCATAGTTTGAACACCTCTAATGGGTGTTCTCCAGAGGTCTGGTTTGAATGCTTAGCATTCCCTCTGGGCTATGGTCTTCTGTCTGGTCATTGTGTTCCTATTCATTCATTCAAGGGGTCAGTCAGCTTTCGTGTCTGTTACGATTCATCCCCACAAATGGTCAATATTTTAATTAGTTTTTGTATTCATTATATATAAAATATTCTATATTTTTATTTTTATTTTTATATTTTTATATTTTTATTTTTATTTTTATTTTATTTTATTTATATATTTTATTTTTTACTTTTATTTTCATTTTCATTTTCATTTTCATTTTCAATTACATTTATTTTTCATTTTTATTTTATTTTCTTTCATATTTTTTTTTCATTTTTTCATTATTTTTATTTCATTACATATATTTTAGTATATACATAATTCACTATTTTTTCATTATTTCATTTTCACAACACTCACATACACTTTATTATCTATTATTCACATTGATGCACACAACACATAATTCATTATTCATATTTATTAGAACACAGCACTTATATTAAATTGCTTAATACTATTATATTAGTTTAAGTCACTGTCGCCTTCATTTTATCTGTCCTTGCTTTTGGATCCATCTCATTTACCTCCTCTGACTCCCCACTGACATTCCAATAATGGGTTAATACCCTGATAACATACCAGGTAACTATTTGCTATTTTGTTGGGTGTCATTGATTTAAATGAAAATGTTTATTGCTAATTTATATAGCTGTCCATATACTATGGTTCATTCATTTGTGTTCTCCTTAGTTGAGATGTCACTAATAATCAAGTGCAATAGATCTGACTTTACTAAACATATAAATAGTTCTATTCAAATATACTCTCTAGAATGTCTGAATGCAATTAATACTTATATTTAATTACTATGCACCTTATAGTGTTGTTTGTCTATTGATTTAGCCTGTTATATTCCACTTACTAATTGTATTCACATCATCAGTAATATCAAGCACATTCATAACATCAGTTATGTTGTTTCAATCTATAGTTTGCATGTTACTCTTTGGACATCGATGGGGTCCTCAGAATATTTAGAAATTGATTTTACTTGTTCTAACTATACATATATGTGTAATTGATTCAATTGATTGCTTTAATTCATTTATCCTTTATTGGCTACTTGCTGTTCACCTCCCTATAAATACTAATGACATATGCTTGAAGGGTTCCCCTGAAGAAGTCGCCATTTGATGACGAAACGCATAGGGCGTGGCTAGAGTCCGGCCGCCATTTGCCCACAAACATTGATGCAGGTTGACTGAGAACTCTTGGCTCCCGTGTGCTGCTCTCCCGGCTTGCTACCTTATACAATTATACATCTGGGGTGCCTGTTTCCCGGAGGGACCGATGTGGTGGAGCACTGAAGGTGAAAGACCCCTCTTCCGGTTCCGGTTCGCGAGGCTGATCCACGTGACGACGCCACTGATTGCGGACGGACGCTGGTGATTGAGCTGCAAGGCACATGAGAGCCTATCTCATACATGCTTTTATTTGCTGTATCCTTGTGAGTGGCCATTTGTTAGATTTTATGTTCATCCAATACATTTTTATTGTGGTAATGCACTAGGTGTGCGCCTGTTTCTTTTTTGTTCTTTTTTCCATATATATATATATATATATATATATATACTGGTATATATATACAGTGTATATATATACAAAGTATATACTGTATATGTATAGGGATTGTTATTATATATATACTGTATATATATCCAGTATATATATACAGTATATATTTATTTCTCTTCATGTATTTATTTATTTATTTAGATTTATTTATTAATTGTGGGGCTGCTGTGTGTGTGTATTTTTTTTATTGTGGGTAGCGGGAGGGTGGGTGAATGGGGTATTAGCCCCAACGGTGCTTGTTTAGGGCTTGCGGGGGGTAGCGGGAGGGCTTAACCCCTTCATGACCGTAGCGGTATTAACTGCTACGGTCGTGAAGGGGTTAAGTGCACCCGCAACCCCCTCGCAAGTCCTAAACTCCCACCAAGGGCCAAATACCCCCCTCACCCATCCCCACCCACTACACACAATAAAGCGGGCACGGTGGGTTAACCCCTTCATTGCCTTAGCGGCTATCCGCTATGGTAATGACGCAGCATTTCTGTATTTTTAATAATATTGAGCAGGATCAGGGGGGGTCCCTGAGCATTAATTTCTGGCTCAGGGAACCCCCTGCTCACTGTACAATATTATTAAAATACAGAAATGATGCTTCTTTACCATAGCGCATAGCCGCTAAGGTAAAGAACGAGTGTTTATTTATACTGTATATTGTATGTGTTTTATTGATACTGTACATGTGCAGAGGGTCTCCAGAGCAGAAGCGCACAGGTTTCAGGTCTGGGGACCCCGTGCCCCCCGAGATACAGGCCCCTTTAGGGGGTGCCGGTATCCCTCTGCTCTGCTTGGTTTACAGGCCGCGGTCACGTGATCGGACCTTTAAACCAAGCAGAGGGATACCGGCACCCCCTAAAGGGGCCTGTATCTCGGGGGGCACGGGGTCCCCAGACCTAAAACCAACGCGGTTCAGCTCCGGAGACCCCCTGCACATCTACACTATCAATATAAATGTATTTCAAATAATTTTTAATGTGCGGATGTTTGCGCAGAGAGAGAGCAGCGGATCTCTCTCTGCTGCAAACACATCACGCCCCCGCCGCCCAGTATGTATATGCATACAGTATACAGTACTGTATGTGTACAGTACTGTATGTTAGGGCTTATAGGGGTTGTTGTTTTATATATATATATATATATATATATACTATGTATATACAGTACTGTATATATATATGTATACTGCATTACAATTCATGAATTTATGCCATCTGTGGACACGCGACGTATTGCAGCCTATTAAATCCTGATCATTATCATTTAACAGATCAGCCGCCCGTCAGCCAGGCATGAACCGTGGCTGGGAAGGCAAACGCAACGAAGCATGCAAGAGGTGAGCAGCGGCGGATTCCAGGTATCTGCCAGGTACAAACTGGGCATTTGCTCGAATAAAGTGTGTCGGTGCAGTAATGCTCAAAACCCTGTCTGTGTGCTTTGACATTAGGTGCTGGGTTGTATCTAATAAGTGCTGTGGTTACAATGTTAACCATACATATGGTTACTTGTGGGTCTCAACTGTTACCACAGATAGTATCAAATGTTTAAATAAATAAATAAATATTAACTATACTGTGTCAAGTAGTGTGTCATTTTTATAATGTTGTTAGCCTAAACTTGGAATGAAATGTATATACACTGGCAAATGTACTGTAGGAGGTGAGGCAGTTGTTGTAAATGCCAAGCCATAACTTGATGGCAAATGTTGGATGGTTATAGGAAAGGACTGAACATGAAACCTTCATTTAACCCTTTTGGTGAAAGAGCTTGCAGGGTATAGAAATCGTGACTCTTTTTGTAAGAGAATCACGTCAATATCCCCTTTCCTTTGGCCCAAAGAAAATTAATCTATGCCTCTGAAGGACATAAAATTTGTGTCCCCATTAAGGCAGTTGTTAACATGCCTTGACACCGGGGTGTCTGTTTTGTTTCTGATTGTGCCTAGGTGTTCAAGTACACGTTGTTTAAATTGTCTTTTAGTTTACCGATATAGATTTTGCCACATTTGCACACCCCTTGATAGATTACACCAAAACTTTGGCAATTAATAATAAACTTCCTTATTTGGTACGTTTTGGTGTTGTCCCAGTTATGGAAGGTTCTCGTTGTAGAGACATTTTTGCATGCTTTGCCGTGTTGGCAGGAGAAACTACCCTGGGGTTTCGGTGGTGACCATGTGCGTAGTGGTGACTCGGAAAAATGGCTGTGGACTAAGATGTCTTTTAGATTGCGTGCTCTCCTGCTCACCATTGAAGGGTAGGCAGTGATGACATCTTTGATGTCCAGATCGGCTTGCAGAATGTGCCAGTGTTTATTGAGAATGTTTTTGGCCAAATGCCATTGCTTATTATACGTGCCAATGAACCTTATCACCTTTTGATTGTATGTAAAGGTTTTGCTGGTATGTAGGACAAGGTAGGGACTGGGACCGGCTGGACTGGGGGGGCGGGGCTTGATAGCACAGCGCAGGCCGAGGCGTGCACTGTAGAAGTGACCGGGGCTGCCCCCTCAGAGGTTATTGAACCCTCTTGAGATTCTTAGGTCCAGGAAACATATTGATTGTTTGACATGCTCCAGAGTTAGATGTAAATTCAACTGGTTACAGTTGAGATTATTGACAAACTCTTTTAGTAATGTTGTGGAGCCTTGCCTGAGAATGAGCACGTCATCTATGAAACGTGTCCATAGAAGTACATGAGACGTGAAGTGTTTTAATTCTTCCGTAAATACGTGCTTAGCCTCCCACCATCCCAGATAGGGATTGGCATAGGATGGGGCACATTTCGTGCCCAATGCCGTCCTTTGTGTTTGATGATATATCTTATTGTCAAACAGTAAATAATTCCTTGTCAGGACACCAAGGATGTCCTTTAAAGATTGGAGGGAATAGTTATCAATGAGGACACTATAATGGTGAGCCTAGATGAACAAAGGATAGCAATGGCTATGGATGTCCCACTCCTAAACCTCCTAGATACCGAAACACTTGACAACCTTACATCTCTCTTAGAGTCAAATAGGACCCCAGGTGAAGGGCCCTTTACAAATCTTAGACCAAAGTCTAAATTCTTACCCTTTAGTGAACAGTTTGCAAATGTACTGTAGATGTATTCTGTGACCTTGTCACTAAGGACCTTGAGTCCTTACCCAAGTTCAAGATACTGGATAATCTTACATATCCAGAAAAAACAGCTCTTAAGGAATTGGAGTCAAATGATAACATAACAACAAAACCGTCAGATAAGGGTGGCAACCTAGTAATAATGAATACCTTGGACTATAAAACAGAAAATCTCAGGTTGCTGTCTGACAGTACATGTTATGAAATACTGGACAAAGATCCGACCAGTGACTATATTCTAGAACTGCGCTCCATTCTAGACAGAGGTTTACTATACAAGGTCATAAGTCAACAAGAATACAATTTCATCCTTACAAGAAACCCCAGAATAGCAACATTTTATAGTGTACCAAAGATACATAAACAGAAAGTGCCAACACCCGGTCGCCCAATTGTCTCTGGGGTCGGAAATTTGACAGAACATGCCAGTAGTTACATTGACCAGGTGCTGAGGCCTTATGTGGCATCACTCCCATCCTATATCAAGGACACCAAGGATGTCTTTCAAAGATTGGAGGGAATAGTTATCAATGAGGACACTATACTGGTGAGCCTTGATGTGGAGGGCTTATACACCAGTATCCTCCATCACAAAGTCCTAGAAGCCAATCTACACTTTCTCCAAACAAGGGGCCAACACTATGCCACCCACAGTAAGTTTGTGATAGAACTCCTTACATTTGTCCTGACAAGGAATTATTTCCTGTTTGACAATAAGATATATAATCAAACACAAGGGACGGCAATGGGCACGAAATGTGCCCCATCCTATGCCAATCTCTATCTGGGATGGTGGGAGACCAAGCACATATATACGGAAGAATTAGAACACTTCACGTCTCATGTACTTCTATGGACACATTTCATAGATGACGTGCTCATTCTCTGGCACGCCTCCACAACATTACTAAAAGAGTTTGTCAATAATCTCAACTGTAACCAGTTGAATTTACATCTAACTCTGGAGCATGACAAACAATCGATATGTTTCCTGGACCTAAGAATCTCAAGAGGGTTCAATAACCTCTTAGAGACCACAGTCTATAGGAAACCCACAGCCACCAATACCCTGCTAGAAGCCTCTAGTCACCATCCTAAAACATTGATACAAGGCATACAGTACCTGTAAGCCAATTCCTTAGGTTAAGGAGAAATTGAAGCACCATCATAGAGTTTGAAACTCAGGCCAAAGCCATGAGCCAAAGATTTAAAGAGAGAGGCTACAGCAACAAGAGCATTAAAACAGCCTACAAAACAGCTAAATACTCTGAGCGAAGGGACCTACTTACCAACAAAACCTTTACATACAATCAAAAGGTGATAAGGTTCATTGGCACGTATAATAAGCAATGGCATTTGGCCAAAAACATTCTCAATAAACACTGGCACATTCTGCAAGCCGATCTGGACATCAAAGATGTCATCACTGCCTACCCTTCAATTGTGAGCAGGAGAGCACGCAATCAAAAGACATCTTAGTCCACGGTCATTTTTCCGAGTCACCACTACGCACATGGTCACCACCGAAACCCCAGGGTATTTTCTCCTGCCAACACGGCAAAGCATGCAAAAATGTCTCTACAACAAGAACCTTCCATAACTGGGACAACACCAAAACGTACCAAATAAGGAAGTTTATTATTAATTGCCAAAGTTTTGGTGTAATCTATCAAGGGGTGTGCAAATGTGGCAAAATCTATATCGGTAAACTAAAAGACAATTTAAACAACGTGTACTTGAACACCTAGGCACAATCAGAAACAAACAGACACCCCTGTGTCAAGGCATGTTAACAACTGCCATAATGGGGACACACATTTTATGTCATTCAGAGGCATATATCAATTTTCTTTGGGCCAAAGGAAAGGGGATATTGACGTGATTCTCTTACAAAAAGAGTCACGATTTCTATACCCTGCAAGCTCTTTCACCAAAAGGGTTAAATGAAGGTTTCATGTTCAGTCCTTTCCTATAACCATCCAACATTTGCCATCAAGTTATGGCTTGGCATTTACAACAACTGCCTCACCTCCTACAGTACATTTGCCAGTGTATATACATTTCATTCCAAGTTTAGGCTAACAACATTATAAAAATGACACACTACTTGACACAGTATAGTTAATATTTATTTATTTATTTAAACATTTGATACTATCTGTGGTAACAGTTGAGACCCACAAGTAACCATATGTATGGTTAACATTGTAACCACAGCACTTATTAGATACAACCCAGCACCTAATGTCAAAGCACACAGACAGGGTTTTGAGCATTACTGCACCGACACACTTTATTCGAGCAAATGCCCAGTTTGTACCTGGCAGATACCTGGAATCCGCCGCTGCTCACCTCTTGCATGCTTCGTTGCGTTTGCCTTCCCAGCCACGGTTCATGCCTGGCTGACGGGCGGCTGATCTGTTAAATGATAATGATCAGGATTTAATAGGCTGCAATACGTCGCGTGTCCACAGATGGCATAAATTCATGAATTGTAATTGTAATAATACATATGTATGGTTAACATTGTAACCACAGCACTTATTAGATACAACCCAGCACCTAATGTCAAAGCACACAGACAGGGTTTTGAGCATTACAAGCTCCTTCACTGACAACCACTAGGTGTCAGTGCAGGCTGAAGGGTTATTTCAGGTCATAACCACGAGTGCTATAAATACTCAAGCTCACACGGGATCTCCCCTCCACACTGGCCATGATTAAGCACGTCGGCAGAACTTCTCATTTAGGTGCAGGCACTGAGCCCTCTGTTACAGACGCTGCTACACAGACTTAATGACAGAGCAGACTGCGCTGAGACTCAGCTCCTGCACAGTATACATTCCTGTATTACCCGATGGTCTAAGGGAGCCTTCTACTTAGGGATTATCGATATATTTTATTTTTTTATAACTTTGATTTTATTAGGTGATACATTACATACATAGTGACACAATCCATGGGCTACAGCGAAAACACCACATCTTGAATACAAATACAGCAAACCTGACAAACATGACAAACAGAACTAACAGGGGGATGTGACTTCAAGGTATGTGAGTGGGGGTATGGGGGTAGGGAGGGGTGATCGTGTCGATGGATGGATGGAAGCATCTCTCTTTTTCCTTTTTACCGACGGCCTCTTTTTTTGTGGAACTGTAATTGCATGTCTCTACTACTTGGGGTGTCCCTTTCTCTCTCAACTCTCTCAACTCCCGTGTACCTCTTGTTCCTACTGTCTCTATGTGGTTGTGGATCCATTTGGTTACCGGAGAACGCATTTCTGACTATCATTTCAAAATTGTGGTAGCGTCCACCCCCAGGATATCTGTCTGGGCCAACCAAGGCGACCAGACATTTAGAAAATTTGGACCGGAGTCATTAACCAAACTCATCAACTGTTCCACCCGGCATACAAGCCAAAGTCTGTTCCTGATTTTGGGTATAATTGGTATTTCCGTCTGCTTCCACAGTGCTGCGATCTTGCATCTGGTTGCTAAATGTGTTATCAATTTATGTGTTGCGTTCGATAGCCCTCGGATCCGCCTGCCCGATTATCTATATTTAACTGACAAGTATACAGATACTGCAGAGCATACTTACCTGTGCTGTTGCTCAATACCAATTACTGTTACAGCAGAGTAGCCCTATTCAGGGCTAGTAAGGTATAGTTCACGTTCTACATTTGGTGAGCTTAACTGTTAATACACCATTAATACCATATTGGTGCCTTACATCATTGTTATACTGTTCATTTAACCCTAAGCAACATAGATGCATTATTGTATCAAGATTAAAATGACAATTTATTGCTAATCATAGGCTGTGCAATCAACCAACTATTAGCAGTGTCATTTCAATATTATTGCACTACAAGTATATAATTTGGCATTCCAAATAAGAATAGTGATTATAATCCCTCATTCTAGCTTTCCCCCAGGCTTCCCTAACATTGGTGGCTGGGGACTAGTGTACTCAAGCAACACTTTAATAACGACTACCTACCTAGGGATTACCATATCCCTTAGGTAACTAAGTGTAGTGATATACAGTTTAATCCTATTTTAATCCCCATTGTTTTAATACAGTATGTTTCTAATAAAGTCTAGTTTTATATTTACACCATCATCTCAACACAATGTATGAGTGCTTTACTGGGGTTCTTTTCTCCATTGTATATCACCCCAAACATATATATTATAATATATTTTATTATATGTAACCCTCTTTCCCCACCCAATCTCACATAGGGTCTCCTAAGGGATATACTGCTCCGTTACATGTCTTAGGGTGGGGCATACCTGCTGGCAACAGGGGGCCCCGAGTTTCCTGCATGATGGTATAGGGGACGAACAGGACAGGCTTCTGCCCAAATTCTACTTACAGGTGCAGCCTCTCTATCTTGTGCAGCCCCCAGTTGTATGGGGTGAAGTATTTGCAAAATAACTATTTCCCCTCCTCCCAATATACATAAATCTCAGGCAGGAGGTATAGGTAAAATGCAGCAGCTTCTTTATTTGGTCTCCTTATTCAGCAGCACAGATAACAGCATGTCTCCTCCCTTAGGATGTCCCTGATCACAACCCCCAAACAAGGGCGCCGAGAGAGGTTCTAGCTCTTACCCTATCCTTTGGTAGGATAGGAGGTATGGTTGACCCACACTCCCTGGAGGGAGGCCCCAAGCCTGCCAGAGCCCTGACAGCTTGGTATGGGTAACCGTGCCCCTCTCACGGTAGGGACAGACTGACTAAATAGGAAGTTGCAGTACATTAAGCAGCTCCAGCAGGCACCACCCTGTGTCTCTAATTGGACACAGAGCCTGATGACACTGTCTTCACTGACTCACTGAAATGCATGAAGTGGGGAAAACCCATGATTGCTCCTGGCAATCCTGCCCTTACCCAGGTATTATTGCCAGGGGGAGGGCAGACCTATAGCCCAAACCACACAGGGCGCCACACACACACACACACACACACACACACACACACACACACACACACACACACACACATCTTGTAGCAGCAGTCGGCACACATAAATACTGTTTTAAATCCAGATGCCAGTCCCATAGAGAATAATAAAAATAATTACCAGATGTTAGTCCAGCAGGGAGAGACAGCACACAAGGAGTAAACTTTCAAAGTGATGTATTGAAGAGATGAACACTCAAAAACCACAATTTTGGTTCCTCAAACAGAACCTTCCTCAGGGTTGTGCAGTGTTGAAATGGAAGTGACACAACTTATACTACACCAGTGTACACCTAACACCCAATTAACCAATAAAAACAGCTAAAAAAACCCAGCAAAAATCATCAGTTGTAGTTGAATGTAGATGTGCCAATCACAGTGTTGGTTTTCATCAGGTAACTAAAGACATAGCAGCGGGTTGGCTCATCCGTTATGGGCAGATTCAAATGACATCAGAGACTATGTGTAAAAAGATGGTGGAGCACTGCAAAGAAATAGGGCTGGAGGCAGATCCGTGAAAAATAAAAATGCTTTAATCCAAATGCATGGTAGCAACAGCTACATTAAAAGGGTCCTCTAACGCGTTTCGCGCTTTGATAACGCTTTATCAAAGAGTGACTCATGTCTCCCCTGATCCCCCTTATATGCTGTTCACCACGGAGGTGATTTCGCGCCAAAAATCAGTCAAAACTCTGACTGAAGCTGAATCCCCGTAAAAAACTACGGTGGCCTCATAGGGTAGAAATACCTCCGTGCTGAAAAAGCAAAGGCGGAAATACAAAAAACTACATACACAGCCAGATTGATGAGATTCACTTCTCATCCTTTACATCAGAGACTATGTCAGCCCCCCTCCAGCATGCTCACAATGCATCCTGATTAATCAAAACAGCAGCTGTGTATGACTATTCCAGCACACAGGCACTTGTAAAAGACTGCCTTCTATGTATACCATATTGCGCATGTGCGGCTAATAGCATCCCTGGTAATCATGGTTACCCGCTTCAAATTACCAATGTGCAAGTGCGCGCATGCGCACCAAAACAAACTCCACTGTTAAAGCGGCCGAACACACAACATAAATATCGATCGGACACAATTATAAACTAGGCACAGTCTGGATATGGCACATTTACTACACAACTTCACACCTATATGTGTGGGGGTTATAAAACCATAAAAGCTCCCCATAACTGAATCAAAAGGATGTTATATCCAGATTGCTAGTGCTATATGAATATTATCACTAAATATGTCATCAACGCTTATATTAATAGCATGGAAAATCATAAATATTAATCATTAATAAAAGGATATAATTTAAACCATAAATTTGTGGCAATTTAAGGTAAGATGATATAACCACATATGAGGTGAAAGAACAATATAAAGTTAACCCCCATAACAGGAATCGAACCTAGTGCAATAAAAGCAGCAAAATGTGTGAACAGGGTGAAACAACCATGTACCATGCAGGTTGAGCTTATGGTTCATTCAATAATGGATACTATATAAGCTATAGCTAGCACATAAGATGCAATAATAATTAGAGAAAACATCCAAGTATAAGATCTTCATTTAGTCCATACGGTGCCGTGGTTTTGAGATCATGTATAAGTCTTGCCTCCTGTTGAAGTAAAAGTTTACCCCTATCACCTCCACAGGGTATTGGCTGGATCTGTAGAATAGGCATACATCTCATGGTTGCCAAAGAGTGACGTTGTAATTTAAAGTGGCGAGCGACCGGTAAATATTTAAGATCTTCATCCACGGTATTACTTTTTAGTGCTTTCCTTATTGTTGAATGATGTATTGCAATCCGCTCTTTAAGCATCCGAGTTGTCTTGCCAATATAGTGTAGTCCGCACGGGCACTTGATCATGTACACTACAAACTTGGATTCACAATTAAGGTGATGTTGGATTTTGATTTCAATACCACTTTGTGGATGACAATATGTGTGGCCTTGCTGCATAAATTGGCAGTTTGTACATCCGTGACAACGGTAGGATCCAGTTTTTTTTTTAGTTAGCCAAGTCTTGCTGGGTGCATATTTGTTAACTGGATCTGCATCAGTAAGCATATCCCCCAAGCTTGGTCCCTGACGGTAACAAAACAATTGTGGTTCTGTGAAATGTTTACCTATCTTGTTGTCACATGCCATTGTTTTCGGAAACTTTCCTTAATGAAATTGGACGCCGTAGTATATGTACTTACTACATTAAATCGCATTTTCTGGCAAGATGATTTTGGGATAAACTAGCCATTCTACAGTCGCGATTAGCCTCAATAAGCTAATTGTGGCTACAAGAATTGTAAAAGTTTCAAAAGCTGCCGATAAGTGGCTTATCGCCGCTCACCCGGCAATGTGTTTTGGATGGCAGCAAAAAATGGTGATTCATAACTTTAACGCCCACTTATCAAAGCTTTTTGAATATCAGTAGGCATTTTGGCCGAAAAGGCCTAGATAAGTGGGTTATCGAGGCTGCTAGAATAGGCCCCCATGTGTCCAGGCATTTGGTTTGACAGAGAATTACTTCTCTACCAAAGTTGATGGAATCACATAATACATCCACAAATCTTATTGGTGGATGTACCATGTGATTGATGCCTATCCTTTGTTGCAGGGTTGTGACGTCACCTTAAAGGGAGGGAGGCCATCCAATCAGTTTTTTTTAATATCCTTGCTGTGAACTCCCTGCAATCCCCTCACTTGGGAGACATCCAATTAGTTACCTTATGCCTCCCTCCCTCATATCCCATTCCTCCATAAAATTAAAGGCATTACTGTCATGGGAGACTAGGTTATTTACACCTTTTTAACGGGATTATTTATTGAGCAAAACAAGGTAATGAAATAAATTGTAATTTATTCGACATAAAGGCTTACAAACAATGATACACAAAATACAGAGAAAAAGGCACACTTACTTTGGGACTGGGGTTGAAATTTAGACTTTTCTAGGTGCAGGGAACTCTATGGGAGAGTTTTACCCTGACCGGAATTTAGCCCAGAAACTCCTGGAATCCAAATCGGCATAAAGTTCCATATGCCAATGCTATGTTCTCTTCTGAGAACTTGGTCCCTCCTAACCGCGAGTTAGCCCAAATCTCCTGGAACTCAAATCAGCATAAAATCCCAGCCGCGTCCGCTACGATCGTTTCTGAGAACTTGGGTGCAAAAGTCGGACTCTGACAGGCAGGCTTTTCAGGCTTGAAATCAAAGCCGATTGCTCTGCTATTTGCACAGAAGTAACTTTGAAAAGCCCGCCCGCGCTCTTACTACCGGAGACTATGAATCTCATTGGCTCATCAATTCTTATTGTATTTTCAGTTTCATTCACAAAACTGAACAGTCAATCAATGCGTGGGAACTTTCCCAAGCAACCAATCCGAGCCAAGCTGGCAAGAAAAGCCTGGTCAGCGGCAAATGTGAAACAGCAAAGAGACATGCACAAGCCTGCCACCTCTCTCGCTGGCTATCTCAATGCCACCCTCTGGGCAGGCTCCACCAGCTCTGACAGAATAAGGACTGCCATTGATCCCCGGACCTTGTACTCCGCCTTTCCCGCTGACCAAATGCTATTCACACCTCTGGACATCCTCTGGCTGCTTTGAATTCGATGTCCAGCAGACTTACCAGTGCCTAAGGGTTAGCTCGGGCAGCCTGTTTGGACATCGGTTCCGAATGAGAAAAAAACACATTACATTAAAGTATATTTTAATACACTTGTGAGTCTTGGGGGACAGGGGACAGAAAAGGAAAAATATTGTAGGTTTATTTCTATCTGCCTTATTCCTCACACATTTTCCCTTGGACTCAATTTGGACTCTCAGAGTACCCCCTCAACCTTATATATGGTTGGGGAACCCACAAACTTTATACTGGCTGTGGGTCACCTTGGTACTAGCTGTGGTACCTCCCTTAACTTAGGGATTCCTTCGGCCACAGGAATACATGTTTTATCCCTGTGCCTCATTCTCCTTTCTGGGCTGTGCTGAAGCAGGGTACCCTAGTGGTGAGTTTCACTTTTGTTTTCAAGGGGAGGTATTGCTGGGACAATGTGCCTACATGTATCCGCGAATCAGTCATGATTCCCGGGTACATTTATAAGGGAACTGACAACTCCGGACCCCAACCTCCTATACACATTTTGTCAACGGTTCCTCCACAAACCCCCCTTGAAACTCATACCCTAGCAATCCCTGATTGATTGCATGCCCGGAAAGGGAAAACACAAAATATACTTTAATTACATACAGGATAACACAGTGATACAATGTTACTGGGTCAAAGAGCTGACTCTTTGGACCTTTATACACAGATCAGGGGTAACCAAAATGGGCTTGACCTTTATTAGAGAGCATGGTTACCCCATCCCGTCACAATTACATGGTACTTCCAACAATCGGATTGGTGGATGTTTAATTTGTCAGTTAAATATGATGTTACAGGCTTTATTTAAGTCCTGTCACATCTAATTTGATTGGAGGAAGCCAGCATGTAAACATCTCCTGCACCTGTTGAAGAGGAGAAAGAAGACAAGGATGAAGATATATAAAGAAAATAAAGAAGATCTACTCACTGGGGCAAGAAACTGAGGATCATTGCTTCATGAGTCAAGAGTTGCTTCCCCTGTTCGATAAGGAGGATGATCCTTTATCCCAGCAAGCATTGATTGTAATTTATTTCATTGTATTTTTTTGTATGATACCCATTCATTGGCAGTGTGTTTATCTGTGCCCCTTTGAGGGTATAGATAACCACATTGACAATCAATGGGTTTATTGGCTAATGTTTGTTTTTATTTATTTGCAATCTATTTTATTTTTTATTTATTTATTTTATATTTTGGATGTTTTTTTTAGGTTGCCCATTTATTGCCATTGTTGTAATCTGTGCCCCCAATGTGGGCATATTTTACCACTGTGACAATCAATATATTTATTTCCTAGTGTGTAATGTATTGTACAGTACTGTAATGTCAATTTTATTGTGTATTTTTTTTTTTTTTTTTTAAACAAATGGGCAAAAGCGCTATTAGCCCCATTTGGGTACGAGGGCTTTTACCCATTTGTATGTGTGGTGATGGGGGTATAGGTAGTGGTGGAAGGGGTAGTTGCCAAAGGGAGGGTGGTTAGACCTCCCATGTGGGTAGCAGGAGGGGGGTAAACCCCTTAATTACTATTGTGGTTTATAACTGCTGAGTTGATTAAGGGGTTACAGGCCAGTAGTTAGTTTTTTTTCATTTTACTGTCGGTGCTCTCTGAAGATGAGGAGTCAATCAATGCGTGGGAACTTTCCCAAGCAACCAATCCGAGCCAAGCTGGCAAGAAAAGCCGGGTCAGCGGAAAATCTGAAACAGCAAAGAGACATGCACAAGCCTGCCACCTCTCTCGCTGGCTATCTCAATGCCACCCTCTGGGCAGGCTCCACCAGCTCTGACAGAACAAGGACTGCCATTGATCCCCGGACCTTGTACTCCGCTGAACCACATTTATTTAATCCCCAGGTACCGCCTGCTTCCCAAAATGTAGGCCACAGTATCGTGTGCCGGTATCTCTCTGCAAATGTAATTATCCTGCATCACGTGACCGGGACATTTAAATGTGCATTAGATAACGGCACCCCATAACAGGGCCTTTAACTCGGATGCAGGGGGTCTCCGGGGCTGTAATTAATGATGTTCTGCTCCAGAGACCCACTGCTTTAATCCTATGTACTGTAATTTAAATAAAATAAAAACATTGCGATGAACTGCTAGAAATGTGCAGGGAGAGGGAACGATCTTGTCTTCTCTCTCTTCGCAGCTCTTCCAGACTGTTGTGGCCCAGTAGGATTAACAAAATGGAAGTCTCATTCAGAAGCAGAGACCCCTGCTGTGGTAATCCTAATGGGCAATTAGTCTGGCCGCGATAATCCTCGAGCAGTAAATTGTCAAGCAACTGCCTGTATTTCCTGGAGGAATACTCGACAATACTGTATATCTGGCTACATCGTACAATAATATATAGTAAAAATATATATACTGTACTCTGTAGTATAAATAAACCATAGACAGCTTATTTCAAACTGTTTAAAAAAAACAGGAAAAAGGTGGAGAGTGACCTCCAATGTTCCAATGCTACGAATCATACATATAAACAAATGTAATCACTGTCCAGGAATAACTAGGAAAAGTCTCAATGCAGGTGTGAAATGATTAATAATAAAGAAATAATGACATCCGAAGTGGCTGTAAAGGTATAAGCACACCAGTCGGGGGTTAATAAGCAAATGTGGACAGGAGGCACAGAATAATGAGACCGCAGCCACACCAACTGTAACTCAATGAATGTCCTGATAGTGCTAACCTGAACCGACTGGTAACCCTGCCACCTTCCTAGCCGTGATGTGTAGTGGAGCATAATCCCATCCAACCTGTATATGGCAAGCGGATTCACAGCTGCTGAGGACCGGAGAGGCAGGGCGCTCCTGCTTGAGCTGCTGACAGAACACCGCAACTGCTCTGCTGCATGGCGTGTAATGCCAATCCCTCAGCTCACCGATGCAGATGACGTGGGAGCTGCGTCACAGGAATCACCGGCTGTGCTGAACTGGGATCCCGAAGGCGGTGCGCTCTAGCCCGTCGTTCGTCCTGGGGCTGCATCCAGAAGGCAACCAACCGTGCTGTGACCGATGCAGATGACGTGAGAGCTGTGTCACAGGAATCACCGGCTGTGCTGAACTGGGGTCCCTAAGGCGGTGCGCTCTAGCCCATCGATTGTCCTGGGGCTACATCCAAGAGGCAACCAACCGTGCTGTGACCTGGGAAACCGCATGCAGTGTGATGCCGGCGTGTAGATCAGCTGGATACCGCCTCTGCTCAATACAAATGATGAACACCTGTAGCACTTGAGACTGCTGTGTGCTCCATATAAAAAAAAGGAGTAGAGGTAGAGAAGAACGAATGGTCACTACTTCCTAGTACCGACAAAAGCTTGTAGAATAAAAATATACTTTATTACAAAAAAAGGCTGGACATCATGGTAAAACCACTCTGACGCGTTTCATCCCTACATGGGACTTTATCAAAGAGTACATGGTTCAGATAGTAGACATGTCTAATATAGAAGCAAACAAAATCTGATTGGACACCTCCAAATCAGACTCAGCAGGCAACAATGAATACATAGATTGTAACATATTAACCCTGACATATCTGGACAGAAACAAACAACACACATATTTACTTAACCATATAATGAACAAACAAAGAACATGATGTCAAGCACAATAATAAAAATATATAGAGAAAATCATGGAAGAAACAATCAATGATGAATGGTAGATAAAGACAAATAATATAACTTCAACATATTAAAGATATACCATATAGGAAACATAATCTAATAACATATCATAAGAATACAAAATATAATATTAGTTTATACAAGGTGCAGTAATCAACCAAGACAATATTCTCCATGCCCTTACTCCTGAAGGAAATGTTTAAACTCCCAATCAGAATTCATTCCAAGGGGATGGAGAGTATTGAGAGTATATATCCAATATATTTCTTTCTGATTTAATCGATTCTCCCTATTACTTCCCCTGGGGTGACGGGGTACATGTTCAATGGCCGAAAAGGAGAAGTTACCAATACCCCCCCCTAGGGCACTGTGAGAAATGTCTGGATACCGGGTGGACCAAATCTTTCCTTTTAATCAAACGAGTATGTTCAGCTATACGAAGCCTGAGAGATCTAATAGTGCGTCCCACGTATCTGTGGCCGCATGCACATGAAAGAACATAAACAACAAAAGTTGTGTTACAATTTAGAAAATTCTTAATATGAAACTTTTTTTGACCATTAGAGTAAGTTATAGATCTTGCAGGCAATGCATATTGACACATAGAACAATTCGCACAACTATAAAAACCTTTACGTACAGTAGTGATAGTAGGAATTCTTTAATTAGAGTCAAACAAACTAGGAGAAAGATGGGAGACTAAAGTTTTAGCCTTGCGGAAGGTAAATCTAGGGCCACTTGACAATGAGGGACCAATGTCTTTGTCTAGTAGAAGAGTGTGCCAATGTTTAGATATGATCTTAGAAATTAATGATGAACCATAGACAGCTTATTTCAAACTGTTTATAAAAACAAGTTAAATCTTCCATCGATAAATACAGATGTAGTGGACATTGTTAACCCCATTAACGCACAAAATAATGCAGTAAATAACACATGTTGTTTACAGTAGTTAAAAAATAAATTCCATAGCACTATGGATAAATAATGAACAATGCATCACATTAACAGAGGCAATAATGCCTTTAAAAAATCTGTATATACACATCACATTACTAAAGTTTTATTATATTATATTGATATGTATTTTCAATGCAATACATAACTTTTATGAATACACAGAACATATATACTGTAGGGGTTCTCCCAAATGTAAATAATATTTTCCCCTCACTTTATTATAAACACTATTCAATTATCAACATTTACTTCTTCCCAAGTGATGGTGCCCTTGACAGTAACAAGCATTCCGGGTTGTTCCATTAGTTTGATGTGGCTATCTGTGTGTACAGAAATGGTACCATTATTTAGGACTTATTCAACATCGTGTTACCACACACTCTGTCCCTGTGGATGCTATCAAAACAATGCTGTATGATTGCTGTGAGACTCAAGATGTCCATATTGTCTGGTGAGGAATTGTCACGGATGCTCACTACAACCTAGACTAGACCGCTGGGCTGAGGTGGGGATGTAAATAACTGCTGCCCTACAACCATGGGGCAAGGTGCGGATAGCAGAGTCGGGGACGTATAGCCGGGTCAGTGTAGGAGAGTTTAGGTAGGTCAGAGTACTTGCCAGGGTCCTGGGATGGAAAGAGAAGAGTGGTCGTTGTCCGTAAGCCGTGGTCGAGGAGCAGAGAGAGCAGAGTGTTCATTATCCGTAAGCCGTAGTTGAGGGATAAAGAAGAGATGGGTCCAGGTACTAGCAGAGGTCACAATAAGGATCAGACAAGGTCACGATACAGGCAAAACTCAGGCTGCAGTGAGCATGGTGCATAAACAACGGTTTATGCTCAGCAACGAACAGAAGGCTGAGTGGGTAAAAGAAGGGAGAGGAACCAATGGAAAGAAGGCAAGGGGGAGTGGTTAGATGTAGGTAGAGAGGCGATAGGATGAAGTTACCTGCAGATCAGATGCAGCACAGCTGAGGATAGTCCTGGCATTAGCCGCCAAGCAGAGGGTGCGCGCGGGAGGTGCGCAGTGTGAGGCGGGTGCGCCGCTGCTATCAGCGTGCACTGAGCAGACTGCCAATTGCAGTGATGCACGCACATGACCAGGAGTCCACGCGCATCCCCGGATGGTTGGTGCGACGGCCCGGGGGGACATGAACCAAGTGCACCCATGATGTTCTCGGCGGGCTTCCTGTTGTGGCAGTATATGCGTGCGGACGGGAGTCCGTGCATGTCTCCGGATGGTTGAGGTGAGCTGCTGGGAGAGGGTGGACTAGACTCGACCCTGACAGGAACCCTGTAAATTTCAGAATTCTTCCTCTGAACCACCCCTCTGTTTTACTTTCAACCATGTACATTATGTGTACCAGGATATAAGGATAGTGATACCTCCAAATGCCCCGAACCATCTATTGATAAGGCATTCTGCCAGTGAACCCTTAACCACATATTTTTTGTATATTTTACTTGGAATCACCCAGAAATTCCAATCATCTTCCATCATTTATATGAATTCCCAACTTCATCTAATTGGGAAACTGCTCCAAATTGGAATTATTTCCAGGTCTCTTCCTTTGTCAAGTCATAGTGTACCCACCACAGAAAAAATGGGTACTGGATCCATCTCTATTCTGTAAGATCCACCTTATTTAGCCATTTCTGGCAGACTGACAAGCTCTCAGTAACAGATACGGAGCACTAACTAACTCCATGGTGTCATCTACATGGGTTGATGTAGCTTCTATGGACTGATTAGCAGATAGTCCATCCACAGCATCAGATCTCATATCTCAATCTGAATCCAGTGTCTCAGTTTTCATCTCTATGGTGATGTATAGTGAGTCAAGTGTGATCAGCACCGGTTCTGCCATCTGCGATGCACTGTCCTGTTTGTCCTGCTGTGTCTGACTATCGCATTAAGCATGTCTGGTAAATTTTGGGTGAAAATTTCAGCAGTGACTTGCAGGACATCTTTACTGCCTGTTTGCACTTGGGTAGCCACATCAAAATGGATGACCACTTCAGTTCTTTGTTGCTGTACAGCAACCTCATTGGTGCTCTGTCTCTTTATTCACTCAACTTTGGCTATACCCACTTAGTGTCCCCAGTGATGGTAGTTGAGTAGTAACTATAAGCTCCCAAGAATGAACCCCAAACCACCTGCAAATAGCTCTTCACAGAGGCTTAGTTAAAGGTCATAAACCACACCATTTGCTTCCATAGGGTAGCAATTGTGAGGAGAATATAGATACCCTTTTGTAGATAGAGGCCAGGCTCTGTGTTAACCCCAGTTGATCAAGGAAACAGACTTGGTACTACAAATACTTTGCTCTTTGGCCCAAAGGTCCACATGGCAAATGGAACTTGTTGCAGATGGGCTGCCAGAATATGCACTGGACTTACAGGTATAGCATATGGTAGTGTGATATTGGTCATGTGCTCCATTTAGGATGGTAATAAACTTCTTTTTGCCTCTTTAAGATCAAGATGGTACATTAACTTCCCTTCCCTTGGTTGAGTATATTTATGCTGTCTATGTCAACCCATACCAGCATCACTCCACTCTTTTTGTGGGCTTTATTGGGTTGATTCTCTAACTTTGCAACACAATCTGCATGCACTTGCTTAACATTACAAGAAACAGTCTCTTTAAAATTTAAAAAAAAAAAAACTGTCAAGCTCCAAAAAATAGCAACACATTTTCTAAAAAGGAGTGCAAAACACGAAACTCGTCCTCTTCTTTGCCCTGAGAAGGAAAAGGTCCAACTTAATACATTCATCCATTGGGAACAACACAGGAAGATACATTCTTTCCCTAGTTAATTTGCTTAATTCCAAAAATAATTAATCACCAATACAGTGCCATATAAATAAAATATACTAATAATTATTATTATCATTAATAAAAATAAGGTAATCAATATAACTATAAATGATATACTGTTCGATATGCACGACTTTATAATATAACAATCTTTTAAAGCTATACATAATGCATAACCTAGTAGGGTACTACAACTGTGTATCATGTTATGATAGGGTAAATGAAGCAGGTAAGGGCGATCTGTAAAAGACATGCAGATTGGTTCTCAATCTTTGAGATAATTTTGAGAAACCACAGTGCTTTCTCTTATTTTCTAAAATCCACTGAGCTTATTGGTCAATAAGTGATTTTATACCTTAATTTTGTTACGTATTTCACGCTAATGCTCATTCTAAACACAAAGAGCTTCTTTTATTTGATGATATTACAAACTACTTAACCCAGACGTGTTCAGAAGGCTGTAACTGTGTAATCAGGGAAGAAAAATGATTTCTCTCTCTTTTAAAATTTTGAAAGGCTCACATACTGTATATCTATTTGGGTATTTGAATTCTAACTGATAAAATCTTTTTAATACACATCAAATAAGTGATACCAAAATAAGAAAAACATGTTTTTAAATGTGCTGGTGATGAAAGTATGAATCTCTTCAGCCTACTTCGGCTATGCCCAAAAGGCCGATGTCTATAATAGTTTCCGAAGAGGTGCTCCCTTTGCACAAAAACAGTGTGATAAGGGTTAACATCTGAGATTATTTTCTGTGCTTGTTTCCTCTGCCCTCTATAATTTTTATCGCTCTGTTCTACAGGATCTGCATAGCACAGCTGAATTGAATCAGAACCGTCTCACGTTACATCTGTGTTGATCCAAAAGTGGCAGCTGAAGGGCAGCCAAAGGACTCAAAAGTGGAAACATGTCAGCATCATGTTATGTAATGACTTCAAACCCTCTCAGCTTTGGACTACTACTCATTGATTTACCTCTGCTCTCTCAGTTGTGCTTTTTCCTCTATCCCTAGCTCCCACACTTTCTCAGCTAAACCTCCCATCCTAGTTTCCTATTCAGTACTGACATTTCCCTCATTTTGCAGCCATTAAGTACATCTGCTTCTCACATCCCATCACTCAATAAAATCTAGAAAACTCCCTCTCCTACTCTCTCTTCCACTCCTTACACTTACTCTGTGTGACATATCCTCTAATCCTGGCCCTAATCACATACCAATCCTTTCACATCCCACACACTACCTCAAAGTCTCCTATTCACCACGTACTGCCAATCACTCCATCCTCATCCCCGTTTTACCTTTCCCTTCCAATTTCCTGTACCCTATGGAATGCATGATCTGTCTGAAAAAAACGTACAGCAGTCCATGACATATATATCCAATTCTCACAATTTTTGAGGTAGACTTTCCCTTAGCCATACACCCAGACCTGTAAACAGACATCTGGCAGAGCAGGCATGCTTCTTTCCCAGTGAAAAAATTAACATACATTAATCAGCGCTATCACAACTCTCATATACTGTCATGTACTGTGCTATTAAATCACATATAATTGGAATTACCCAGTCACACTATCATTATATAAATATACTTAAAACCAGTTATAATAATAGAGGGACACGCGCATCCCCGGATGGTTGGTGCGACGGCCCGGGGGGACATGAACCAAGTGCACCCATGATGTTCTCGGCGGGCTTCCTGTTGTGGCAGTATATGCGTGCGGACGGGAGTCCGTGCATGTCTCCGGATGGTTGAGGTGAGCTGCTGGGAGAGGGTGGACTAGACTCGACCCTGACAGGAACCCTGTAAATTTCAGAATTCTTCCTCTGAACCACCCCTCTGTTTTACTTTCAACCATGTACATTATGTGTACCAGGATATAAGGATAGTGATACCTCCAAATGCCCCGAACCATCTATTGATAAGGCATTCTGCCAGTGAACCCTTAACCACATATTTTTTGTATATTTTACTTGGAATCACCCAGAAATTCCAATCATCTTCCATCATTTATATGAATTCCCAACTTCATCTAATTGGGAAACTGCTCCAAATTGGAATTATTTCCAGGTCTCTTCCTTTGTCAAGTCATAGTGTACCCACCACAGAAAAAATGGGTACTGGATCCATCTCTATTCTGTAAGATCCACCTTATTTAGCCATTTCTGGCAGACTGACAAGCTCTCAGTAACAGATACGGAGCACTAACTAACTCCATGGTGTCATCTACATGGGTTGATGTAGCTTCTATGGACTGATTAGCAGATAGTCCATCCACAGCATCAGATCTCATATCTCAATCTGAATCCAGTGTCTCAGTTTTCATCTCTATGGTGATGTATAGTGAGTCAAGTGTGATCAGCACCGGTTCTGCCATCTGCGATGCACTGTCCTGTTTGTCCTGCTGTGTCTGACTATCGCATTAAGCATGTCTGGTAAATTTTGGGTGAAAATTTCAGCAGTGACTTGCAGGACATCTTTACTGCCTGTTTGCACTTGGGTAGCCACATCAAAATGGATGACCACTTCAGTTCTTTGTTGCTGTACAGCAACCTCATTGGTGCTCTGTCTCTTTATTCACTCAACTTTGGCTATACCCACTTAGTGTCCCCAGTGATGGTAGTTGAGTAGTAACTATAAGCTCCCAAGAATGAACCCCAAACCACCTGCAAATAGCTCTTCACAGAGGCTTAGTTAAAGGTCATAAACCACACCATTTGCTTCCATAGGGTAGCAATTGTGAGGAGAATATAGATACCCTTTTGTAGATAGAGGCCAGGCTCTGTGTTAACCCCAGTTGATCAAGGAAACAGACTTGGTACTACAAATACTTTGCTCTTTGGCCCAAAGGTCCACATGGCAAATGGAACTTGTTGCAGATGGGCTGCCAGAATATGCACTGGACTTACAGGTATAGCATATGGTAGTGTGATATTGGTCATGTGCTCCATTTAGGATGGTAATAAACTTCTTTTTGCCTCTTTAAGATCAAGATGGTACATTAACTTCCCTTCCCTTGGTTGAGTATATTTATGCTGTCTATGTCAACCCATACCAGCATCACTCCACTCTTTTTGTGGGCTTTATTGGGTTGATTCTCTAACTTTGCAACACAATCTGCATGCACTTGCTTAACATTACAAGAAACAGTCTCTTTAAAATTTAAAAAAAAAAAAAACTGTCAAGCTCCAAAAAATAGCAACACATTTTCTAAAAAGGAGTGCAAAACACGAAACTCGTCCTCTTCTTTGCCCTGAGAAGGAAAAGGTCCAACTTAATACATTCATCCATTGGGAACAACACAGGAAGATACATTCTTTCCCTAGTTAATTTGCTTAATTCCAAAAATAATTAATCACCAATACAGTGCCATATAAATAAAATATACTAATAATTATTATTATCATTAATAAAAATAAGGTAATCAATATAACTATAAATGATATACTGTTCGATATGCACGACTTTATAATATAACAATCTTTTAAAGCTATACATAATGCATAACCTAGTAGGGTACTACAACTGTGTATCATGTTATGATAGGGTAAATGAAGCAGGTAAGGGCGATCTGTAAAAGACATGCAGATTGGTTCTCAATCTTTGAGATAATTTTGAGAAACCACAGTGCTTTCTCTTATTTTCTAAAATCCACTGAGCTTATTGGTCAATAAGTGATTTTATACCTTAATTTTGTTACGTATTTCACGCTAATGCTCATTCTAAACACAAAGAGCTTCTTTTATTTGATGATATTACAAACTACTTAACCCAGACGTGTTCAGAAGGCTGTAACTGTGTAATCAGGGAAGAAAAATGATTTCTCTCTCTTTTAAAATTTTGAAAGGCTCACATACTGTATATCTATTTGGGTATTTGAATTCTAACTGATAAAATCTTTTTAATACACATCAAATAAGTGATACCAAAATAAGAAAAACATGTTTTTAAATGTGCTGGTGATGAAAGTATGAATCTCTTCAGCCTACTTCGGCTATGCCCAAAAGGCCGATGTCTATAATAGTTTCCGAAGAGGTGCTCCCTTTGCACAAAAACAGTGTGATAAGGGTTAACATCTGAGATTATTTTCTGTGCTTGTTTCCTCTGCCCTCTATAATTTTTATCGCTCTGTTCTACAGGATCTGCATAGCACAGCTGAATTGAATCAGAACCGTCTCACGTTACATCTGTGTTGATCCAAAAGTGGCAGCTGAAGGGCAGCCAAAGGACTCAAAAGTGGAAACATGTCAGCATCATGTTATGTAATGACTTCAAACCCTCTCAGCTTTGGACTACTACTCATTGATTTACCTCTGCTCTCTCAGTTGTGCTTTTTCCTCTATCCCTAGCTCCCACACTTTCTCAGCTAAACCTCCCATCCTAGTTTCCTATTCAGTACTGACATTTCCCTCATTTTGCAGCCATTAAGTACATCTGCTTCTCACATCCCATCACTCAATAAAATCTAGAAAACTCCCTCTCCTACTCTCTCTTCCACTCCTTACACTTACTCTGTGTGACATATCCTCTAATCCTGGCCCTAATCACATACCAATCCTTTCACATCCCACACACTACCTCAAAGTCTCCTATTCACCACGTACTGCCAATCACTCCATCCTCATCCCCGTTTTACCTTTCCCTTCCAATTTCCTGTACCCTATGGAATGCATGATCTGTCTGAAAAAAACGTACAGCAGTCCATGACATATATATCCAATTCTCACAATTTTTGAGGTAGACTTTCCCTTAGCCATACACCCAGACCTGTAAACAGACATCTGGCAGAGCAGGCATGCTTCTTTCCCAGTGAAAAAATTAACATACATTAATCAGCGCTATCACAACTCTCATATACTGTCATGTACTGTGCTATTAAATCACATATAATTGGAATTACCCAGTCACACTATCATTATATAAATATACTTAAAACCAGTTATAATAATAGAGGGACAATGGAAGAGTGGGGAGAGGCAGCCCTCATGCCCGGGAGACATTGATCTGAACAGCAGATCCTTTGTCTGCCCCAGACACTGATGTGCCTACAGTATCCGTCCAGCCAGTGGAACCATTTCTAAACATGAGGTGTTGTTCTTATTTGCTTTTTTAAATCCCCATTCTCACTTAAGCCGACCCCTGCGGGCCATCCTGGCTGCACCATCACACCCCCAGCCCGGATTGGTCACTACAGGTGAGCTCTCACTCTGTTATTGGTCCACACGCAGCATCTGTACTGTTATTAGTCGTGATCTCAACTTCCATGCTTTCCTTTGAAGACAGGGAACCTATACAGGGGAGCAAATCTGAGCTCCAGAGATCCTCAGCGTGTAAGATGAAAAAGCAGTCTGCTCTTAGGCTTTGCCAGAATGGGACTCAGTGCCAAGCCGAGCGGGAAATTCAAACTTCTTTTGTGCACTGGGACTTTTGATTTGCTTGGTATCTCAATGGAGCTTTGCCAGAGATACTGAAACTGAAGCTGGCAAGCTGGAGAGTTGAAAGTGCTTTTATGCAAACCGCATCCCTGATGTCTGGGAGACCTGAGACTCCTATGGACGTTGAAGTACTCCTGGGCAAGCCTACTGAAGCGGTGCCCAGCATTTACTCTGGTTCAGAGCTCGACACAAGAGGAGATATGAAAGAAAAAAAATGAACTATATAGTGTAATATGTTCATCAATATGTACAGAGGTTCAGAACTGTCTGCAATATACTTTATGCCCTCACAATTTCATTCTCTTGACTGTAATGCTTGAATCAATATGCTTTCATTGACGGGGATAGATGATGTGCTGCAAATGATCTCCTCTCCTGAGAGACTAAATTCCCCAGTCTTTGTGCGTGTAAAAAATAATGTAGTCTCACCTTGACTACTGCAATCTTATCTCAGTTGCCATTCCCCTCGCCCACCTGTCCTAACTCCAATCCATCCTAAATGCTGCTGCCAAACTCAGCTACCTCACTAAAAACTCCACTTCTGCTGCTCCACTATGCAAATCCCTACATTGGTTTTTCCATATCTTCTAGAATTAAATTTTAAATCCTAGCTCAGCCCCTGATTTACAAAGCTCTCCCTTACCTATTGGGACCAGCTGTGCAGCTGGACCAAACTCCAAGCTATCTAACACACCATACTCCCAATCCTTTATGGGATCAGCTGGGTAGCTGGATGAAACTTCATTCTGAGGAATACTCATTTCCACAGTTCAGAAGTAACTTTACAATTTGTTTATACATAGCCCCTTATTCCTCTAGATTATAAACTCTCAATTGGACTCATTACAAGGCATTACAGGCTAAAGCAGTAAAATTGAGGGCATTATTGAAAACCCTGCTCTCTGATTGGCTAAAATTCCGGGCATTATCCACAGTATTGCCCTGAATTTCAGCAGCTTGCAAAATGCAGTTTTCAATCTGTTTATTTCCAGCCAATCAGCTTTCAGAACAGCTGAGACAGGGAAGGGGATTGGTTTGAATTAAGAAAAAGCTCTGAGACATGACAGGGGATCAGCCACGGTTTGACTCCTCCCCCTCCCGAGCTGACTGAGATTTTCTGAGCAGATTCAGTTGAATTGGGGGAGAGAGACTGCAAAGAAGTAAGTGTGTTGTGTATAGAGATGCAGTGTTGTGTGTGTGTGGGTGTGTGTGGGGGGGATGGGGGATTGTGTAGAAGTGCTGTGTTGTGTGTAGAGCTGGGGGGGAGAGTGCAAAGTTTAGTAAGTGGCTGCATTTTTTATTGTGGCTGCAGTGTGTGTGTGTGTGTGTGTGTGTGTTGTGCTGTTGTATGTGTAGCAGCAGTTTGTGTGAGTGCAGAGCTGATGTGTGTGTGTGTGTATAGAGCTAATGTGTGTGTGTGTGTATAGAGCTCCAGTGTGTGTGTGTGTCAGTAGCAGTGTTTATGTGTGTAGCATGTGTGTGTAGCAACAGAGTTTGTGCGTGTGTAGAGCTGCTGCTGTGTGTGTAGAACTGCTGCTGCTGTGTGTAGAGGTGCTGTGTAGTGAGTGTAGAGGAGGTGCTGTGTTGTGTGTCTAGAGCTCGTGTGTGTGTGTGTGTGTGTGTGTGTGTGTGTGTGTGTGTGTGTGTGTGTGTGTGTGTGTGTGTGTGTGTGTGTGTGTGTGTGTGTGTGTGTAGAGGCACTGTGTTGTGTGTGGTGTGCTGTTATGTGTGTATGTGTGTGTAGCAGCAGTTTGTGTGTGAGCTGCTGTGTGTGTGTGTGTGTGTGTGTGTGTGTGTGTACAAAGAGGGGGTGGCAGTGTGTGATATAGATATCTGCGGTGTAAGAGTATATAGAGGTGGTTTCATGTATTTACCATTTTATTTTAATAAAAAAATCTGTTTAACTGTACAAAAGGGTCTATTATTTATTAAATAAGCCTACATTTAGCCTATAATAGTAATAATCCCCTCAGAACAGGGCATCATTGGCCAGTAATGCCCTGTTCTTCAGGGATTATTACTTAATTATTGCACATGCTGGACCATGCCAGTTGGTGCAATAGCACATTAGCCCCACCCCTTTTTTGCCCAATGCTATAGTATTTAGAATGGCAGATGCTCCTTCTGGCATGTTGTGTGTGTCCCGCTACAACGTGCCAGTGGGCACAATAAAAACGGCTACATTTGCATATCACTCTGTACCCCCATTGAACCGTGCTGCAGAATATGTTGGTACTTTATAAATAAATAATAAATATAATAATGTGTCATACATGATCCTCTAGAATACACTGAATGGAAACATTATCATCTGTTTCTTTCCTTTCAGTTATTTTGTGACAATATATATTTTTTTATATAATTCTGTGTGCATCCTTTGCCTTGACCTCAGTTTCATTCAATGCAAAGAATCAACAAATTGTCATCCTGTGAAAATGTATTATTCTCATCATCCAGGAGAATGGTATGTCTCTTTAGTTATGTGGAGTAGGTACTTGAAGCATAAAGCATATTTTATCTGTAGTTTCAGGATGTTGCTGTAACATAGCAATAGTTATTTCTTCCCTAGTTTGATATGAAAATGTATGGTAAAGTTTTATTCATAAGACACTGTGATTCTTATAAAATAATACATTTTATCTGGATATCAGAGAAAGTAATCAAATGTTTTGATTGTTCCATTCTAGAAAAAGAAAAACATCATAAGTCTACTCAGGTAGAGTAAAAGCAAACTGTGATGATTATTGTTATGTAAAATGTGTATATTTTCATATTCAGTCATAAAAATGTTAATGTAAATGGAAGAGATGATTGAATCCATCACGGTTCATATCAGACGCAGATAGTGTTGTTTTTCAGATTTTAAACAGTTTTATGCATTTTGATTTGTACCACAGTGTACATAAAATCCACATATGGAAATAAAGATCTCTTGACGGGATTCTTATAGTCTAATGTTTTTTGCTGCCCTTACAGTCTGTTTTGCAAGCCACTATGATACTAACTTTACTGACTCAATAACATCAGATTATACATATCTGCTATTTTTAAAGCTGAAATCCTGACTAGTTTACTATCAAGTAAAATAAAAATTGTACCCTAGCTAGTTGTGAGATGAATACACCAAATTATATATAATATAACATTTAAATATTTTAAAACAATAAATACAAATCATATATAATGTAAATGTATTTACATATATTTTATAATACTGTATAGGTAAGTCTGTGTATGTATATTTGTGTGTATATTTTGATTTGTCTTGTTTTATTATTGACACACCTATTATGGATACACTGTATGAACTAGGATGTCTGTTTCATTACCATTATATGTTCGTTTCTACATAATGGACTTCTGTATATAAATCTGCTCCAATATGTTATAGTTTCAAAAATCTCCAGCAGTCATTGATTTTAATATGTTATGTCTCTGTTACTTATTTGAAGTTTTTCAAGCAGAGGTGATGTGCCACACTTGTTACTTTTTGATATATAATTTTTTTGTTCAGTAATGTAACTATAGCTATATATGTACATCATTTATATGTTTGTACTTGCTGTCAGGTGGTATGACAGAGTAGCAGCTTCCTTTACACATTTCCATGCATTTTCTTGTCATTCATTATTCTTCAGGTGTGTTGCTTGGCATTCACCTGAATCACCTAGATTGAATTAGACACCGAAAGCTGCGGTTAAAAATGACCCCCCTGAATGTATCCAGTTACTCTTTGACAAAGTACCACACACAGTACGAAACGCGTGAGAGTAATTTCCTGGAGGCATGTGATTTTTTTCTTTGTGTTAATAAACCGTTTTTAACGGTTTTCGTCCAGCACTCTAGTATTACTGGGTTGCAGTGCTCCACCATTACTGCTATTTTTGTTCAGTTGGATTGGTAGATATACCATGGGAGGCTTTACACAGTGCGAGGCCCATTCAGATGCAGGGACCCCTGCTGTGTTAATCCTGATGGGCCATTAACGACTGCTAGGCGGTGTATCACGGATTTGCACACGGTTGACCAGCCCAAACTAGCAGTCAAGTGACTGACCATAGCGCTACATCGGTACTACATCATCTAAGTATGCTGAGGCATAGTTTGAGTGAGGCCATAACAATTGTTTAATTAACCTTAGGAAAGTTGCTGGAGCTCCATGAATGTTAAAGGGTAAAATGGTATACTGGAAGAGAATGTGTGTCGAGAAAGCCATTTTCTATCTTGCCGACTCTGTTAGGGGAATTTGCCAACAACCCTTTCTGAGATCTAAAGTGGTTTGAAAACGGGCTATAGCCAGCCTCTCAATTAAATTATCCACCATGGAATGGGCTACATGTCAACCTTAGAGAATTCATTGACTACTGAAGTCATTACAAAATTGCATCGACCTCTCTGGCTTAGATACCAAGATTATAGGGCTTGACCATTGATCGGGATCGTGCATAGACTTCCTGGAACGCATATGAATATGCATATGCGTTCCACTCGCGTGTTTATACAAGGAATTAGTGAACTCACCGGTAGAATGTCGCTGATCGATCCCAGGAGAACGGATTGATCGGCAGTTTAGCTAATCCTCTGTGACTGTTTGGATTGCATTGATGAACATATTGAAGGGGAAAAAACATATATATTTTTTAAAAACCGCCAGCTTGAACTGCTGTTTTAACATACAGACGAGACAACGTGTATTCTAAAGCTTGCCTTAAACTTGCCCGGGTACATGCTGGGTACATGCTGGGTGTAACCTGGCTAGTTTAAGGCAAGTTTAAGGCATTTCTGCATTGACTAATGACCCATCGGATTAACACAGCAGGAGTCCCTGGCAGTCCTATTCAGTTTAAATTGGGACTGCCAGGGACCCCCGCTGTTAATCTGATGGGCCATTAGTCAATACAGAAATGCCTTAAACTTGCCTTAAACTCGACCCAGCATGTACCTGGGTCTTTTTGGCGATTGCCACTGGTTTGTGTCAGAATAACCGTCGGCACTACAGTAGGTTAAAATATCACAAAGACATATATTTCTTTATAAACATATATTTAATAACTGCTGCATCCACCTTAAACTGCATTTATAAAAAGTGACACAATCTACGGTTTAACAGTCCATCTGCCGAGATTGTACTTGCTTTCGAAGTGGAATGAACTGAAGGTGGTGCTAGCTCACTCTAGAACCTGAAATAAGGCTTGTGGTGGTCATGATGGTTGTCCTCCTCCTCATCCTCACTCTTGAGGGAACTCGCAATTCCTATCTTGTTTATGTGAGTTAGAGAAAAAAAATGCAAGTTTGAAGCACTATAGCCTTTTGCACTTTTTGGAGCTATTTGAATTCAGCTAGTTTGCAAAATGCCGGAATGAGGTAGGTAGACAAGGGAAGAAATCCCTAATTGGGTGCTCTATAAACCTCCTGGTGAACGACAGAGTTCCATATTATCTTTGAATGAGCAGACTTCCCCTCTCCAAGTACACAGATAAAGCAATTATATTCAATAAATATTAGCTAGCACGCTCACATCTGAAGCTAAGCAACATGTGCCAGATCACAGAAAAAAAGCCTTCTAACCTGACCGGTGAGCTGCTGCTCCACCCGGCGGTCCCTCTCTGGGCGGGCTTCCAAATTATCCGTGGCTTCACGTGAATAGGAGTATATACTCACAAAGCTGCTTGGTCTCCGATGTACATTGTTTGGGGAGAAGGGTCAGACCTGCTCAATCGCGTGCATCCTTCGCGGCAGTGATATCCAAAATAAAAGTCATGGGACTACGAGCACTGCTAAACAGTATCAGGCTGGAGGCAAGGTGCAGTAGAAAAACTTTATTGCGGCATGTAAGCCAAGATTAAAAAGACGTAGGGAAAATCCTCTGACGCGTTTCGTTCCTTGGGGACTTTATCAAAGAGTGATTTTAGGCAGCATGACATTGCTTTTTATAGCCCTGCTTGCCCGCGCACAGGTGAGCAGCACCTCCCTCCAAACCGCATCATCACAACAGCTGATGAAAGCTAGATGTTAATTAGAGCTGGGGCTTCACACTACTGCGTGCTGCAAGTAGGCAACAAATGCATATTTGATTTAAAAACTGATCATAGGCTATAAGCCCCAAAGATGGTACATATAGACAGTATACAGTTGCCTGGGTACAGGGATACACAGTGGCAATAAGAAAAAGTACAGTCGCAATGTATAGTTACCATATCAAACTGATATACAAAGGATACAGTATACACACAAAGATAAGTATTAAAAAACACAATAAGACAACCACCAGAGATTGCACACCGCTCTGCTGCAGATACAATTCCAAATATATAAAAATATCTTAGATAGGATCAGAGCCTTCACAGACAAAATGAATATGTACATAGATGGAATCACAACTCCAACATTATTGTACTAGAATCCCACTAAGCAAGGGAAAAATATAAATACACAGGCGGTATGCGATCCCAAAGAAATACTAACTTGACTTCCACTAAATGTCGATACATACATATAAATATACATATACATATATATATTAGACAATCAGACAAAAAAGAAAGAAAAAAAGGACTTTATATAATTTTTTTTGATTCATTTTTTTTTAAAAAGTCCTTTTTTTATTTCTTTTTTGTCTGATTGTCTAATATATATATGTATATGTATATTTATATGTATGTATCGACATTTAGTGGAAGTCAAGTTAGTATTTCTTTGGGATCGCATACCGCCTGTGTATTTATATTTGGCGAAAACGCATCAGAGGATTTTCCCTACGTCTTTGGACACGTGAGAAGGGCTTACGGAATAGTGAATGTGAATACAGTTTCTTATGGGAGGGTAGTGGCTCCTCCCCCCAAGGTTTAAGCTGGCCCCACCCCACGTTCCAAGTTGCAGATCAGTTTCATTTTGCCAGGTTACGACAGATCCAATGTGATCATTCTTCCTGTAATTATACAGGTAAATAAGAATTTTAACCCAGGTTAGTGTTAGGACCTGCTTCGGTCATGCCTTGTAAGTGGCAGCAGGCTTAAGACACTTTGGCCAAAGGGTTAAACTAAATGACCCTTTTTACAAGAGATATATAGGTATTGCACTGTGTATTTTTGTCAAAATGGAAGTAGCTTTGAGCATTTTTGTTCTTTATTGTATACATTTAGCCACGCCCACTAGCACTCCTTTTGACACTTATATGCATTATATATATTATGTGGTAATGGTTGGGGTCTCTCAGAGCTTGTTGGGAATCTGTGTATCTTACAGAATAGCAAAGCATTCCAATCTCATCGGAAAAGTTTCTTTAGACACGGATTGACACAAATCAGAGCTACTAGAATATTCATATAACTAGTGAAATACCGCTCACCATAATAGTACATACTGTAGTTTGATGGAAAATAAGGTTTCAGCTGGTGCAAAGGGGATAGGGATAACAGACATACATATACAAGGAGACAAAGGGTACTCCTAAAAAGATCCCCATTCACTGCACAGCAAAGCTGAAAATAGTCATCAGGGTATAGTTACCCACTAGAAATGTAGTATAGGCTATAAGGGTACAATTAAGTAACCGCTCCCAGCACTGTGGGAGGACAGTTACCCCTAAAATGCCCATAGGCAGAAAATAATAAATAGTTTAATGTTAATCAGAAATCGGCGCAGTAACACATACTCAAAACTACCATAACAACAATTAAAACTCATATCATGGGTGATGAAGGGTACAGGGATGTCTATGGTTAAATCCCAAGTATTATAATATACATCCCCTAACCAAATCCTGATCGTTAGTGTGAGACAGAAATAAATGAATAAGAGTTAATAAACGTATAGCACTAAACCCTCTTGTCTCAGGGTGGAGTGCTGGTGTAGGTAAAACTGATCAGTGAGTGTTGTAAATACTCAAAGTGTCAGTTAGCAAAACAGCATACAAGCAGCATGTGGTGCATTGCATCCAAAGTGGTCTATGGATCAATGCCAGATCCCATGCGTAGTATATCACCAAATAAATACATCAGTGTCACACAATAGATACACCCTAAGCACACAGTGTGCAATCAGATACCACAGTACAGAATTGATTAGCTGTGCAAGCAGTCAGCATAAAGGCATAAGTAACCTGTACTGTTCATCCCCAGCTCGACCCACCCCACTAACAGCGATCAGGAACAATCTCACCCGTGACTCATCCTACACGACGTCAATGCGATGACGTCATGCCGACTTACGTTTCGCGCATAAGGGGCTGGCGCTTTCTCAAGGTGGGAGGTGAGGGAAGGAGCAGAGCTGCCCTCTTATATACCCACATGCCATGCGGTTTCTTAAAGGTACCACTGCCCTACAAGATTGTAGTAGCAAATAGCTAGATTATGCGTGTAATTAAATAAAGAAAACGGGAGATAATGAAATTGTGTATTGAGTCACTGCTATGTCCTAGGTGCATAATGTATACACCACAGTCTCTGTCCTCAGTGATACTGGTCTCTAACTTATCCGAGAGTCACACCAGACAGATGGACACTAGTGCAGACATCTGGACAATAGAGCACACATTAGGGGTAGCATCCACACTCATATAAACTAAATGGATGTTTGTAATTTACATAAGCCATGTTATGGTCTCTATCCTATCAGAGAGTCACAGCAGACAGATAGGTGATAGTGCATAAAGCTGAACAGTGGACCTCAGTTATGGGCTTACATGTACACTCATACATACTGAATTGATGTATATAATTCACACAGACCATATCGTGGGCACATGTTATAGTTGATGATATTACGGTATAGCAAGTATCATTATCTGTAGGTGTAGAAATGATCTAACCTAGGCTGTCCGCCCGTGAGGTCAAAACGAACATCTAATTTTTTTTTTTGTAACTTAAATTTTATTGCATTTTTCCAAACAAGTGATACAGAATACAGTATACATTACATTCATTTTTAGTGTTAATCTCCGCTATAGACAGTACCGTATGTCAGCTTGTGAGACATATCCCGGTTTTTCGGGCCCTACTCGACCGGATTGTTTTGGGTAGACTAGCAATAAAGATAATAACATAATTCACATAGTACGATTGATTCAAATTGACAAACACAAAATCAATAAAGAAAAAAAAAAAAAGGAGGTGGGTAGGAAGGGGGTAAAGGGGTGGCGCGGCCGTAAGAGGAGCATCGACTCGTGTTAGGTCTCTTCACCGCTCCTAGTAAGGTTCTTTGTGGGTTGCGTCCTCTCCAGTTTAACACCTCTGTAGGCGTTCTGTCTATTTGTCTGTGTAGTCGTCGTGAGCTGAGTTTCCGCTCCTAAAGGAGAACGCACCTGCATCTATCACAGCCAGATTGTGTTCCTCTCAACCCCGGGGATATCCGTCTGCGCCAGCCAAGGCGTCCATACTTTGAGATAATTGGTGCCAGTGTCGTTAACTAGACTCGTCAACTTTTCCATCTGGCAGATAAACCACAATCGATTTCGAATCTTTGGGATACTTGGAATTTCGGGGCGTTTCCATAGTGCTGCTATCTCGCTCCGTGTGGCTATTGCAAAATGTGCTATTAGTTTATTGTTTGCTTTGGACAGGCCCGTTAGTGGTCTATTCAAGAGGAATAGCCATGGGTCTGGGGGAATAGTGAGGTCGAAGACTCTCTGTATCCAATGTCTAATTTCTTCCCATAGTGGGGAGATCCGCGGGCAAGACCACAGCATATGTAACAGATCGGCCGATCCTCCGCACTGCCGGGGGCATAGTGAGGAGGATCCAGGCACGAACTTGGCTAATTTCATTGGGGTGAGGTACCACCGCATTAGGACCTTATATGCGTTCTCCTTTAGTGCGGTACATATGGAGCTTTTTGCCGTGGCCATATATATAGCGTTCCACTCGTCATCTTCTAATGTCTCTCCCAGGTCTCTTTCCCATTGGGTTCTAAATGACGGTGGCTGCTGTCTAAAGCTCGCAGAATCAACTACTTCCTTGTACAATTGTGATGTGAGTCCCTTTGTGTCGGTCTCTGCTAGACAGAGCTTTTCGAATGACGTCAGGGGGGGGTATGGGGCAAATTTGTTATAAAATGCTCGAAGCTGGAGGTACCTAAAAAATTCTGAGTGGGGTATATCTTTTTCTTCTCTGACGTGATCAAACGTTTTAATCTTGCTATTGTAACCCTCCAGATCTTTAATTCGTATATAACCTTTTTGTTTCCAAATTGATGCATCTCCCTCCAGAAGGCCAGGAGCGAACTTGGGATTGTTCCAAATTGGGGACATCGAAGAATTACTCGTTGTGAGAGAGTATTTAGTCTTATTAGCCTCCCAGATAGACAACGAGTTGGTCATTGAGGAAAGCGGCATGTCAGCAGATCGTCGTGCTGTTTTAGGTAGCCAAATCAAGTTGCGTATTTTTAAAGGAGCGCAGGCAGCACTCTCTAATTCCACCCACCGTTTTAAATGTGGACTGGATTGCCATTGAACAATTTGGCTTAATTGAGCCGCTTTGTAATATGAGAGCAGGCAGGGTACCGCTAGGCCCCCTGCTAGGACAGATCTTTTCATATTTAATTTGTTGACTCTCGGTTTTTTCCCTCCCCAGATAAATTTAGAGATTGCAGACTGAAGTGAGAGCAAATCCTTCAGTCTGAGTGGCACTGGTAACGTCTGGAAAAGGTATAGGATACGGGGGAGTAGGTTCATTTTGACGCTATGTATCCTACCTATCCAGGATATTCGTATAGAGGACCATTTATGGAGGTCAGCTATCAACGTCCGAATTAGGTTGGGGTAATTTGCATTGTAGATGTCTTTGGTGTTCTTGGCTATGTGGACTCCTAGATATTTTATGTATTTCTGTTGCCAGTGGAAGTTAAAATTCAGTTGCAATAACTTCTCTACGTGTCTAGGGAGATTGATGTTGAGGGCTTCAGATTTAGCTTGATTTATTTTAAATCCCGAAATGCTCGAGAATCTGTCCAATAAATCCAATAGGTTTGGCAAGGAGGTGAGGGGCTTTGAAATAATTAGTAGGATATCATCTGCGTACAGGGCCGCTTTATGTGTTTGAGAATATACGTTTAACCCTGAGATGTCCGGGTTGCCCCTAATTTGCGCCGCCAGTGGTTCTATACATAGAGCGAACAGGAGAGGGGATAATGGGCATCCCTGTCTCGTGCCACTCTTAATTTGAAAGGGGAGAGATGGAAAGCCCTGGTGTATTACCCTGGCGGTAGGTCCTGAGTACAGCGAGAGAATCGCTCTACTCACCTGATCCCCAAAGCCAAATGCCGCAAGCGTCTCCTTCAGGTAAGGCCAGTCTATCCTATCAAAAGCTTTTTCTGCATCCAGACTTAACAGCATACTTTGTGTGTTATTTTTAGTGGCCAATTCTACCAGATCAATAAATCGCCGGGTATTGTCCGCTGCCTGTCTGCCTTTAATGAATCCGACCTGATCTGGGTGTATAAGTCTGGGTAGGATTAGACATAATCTATTGGCCAATAGTTTAGCGTATATTTTAATATCAGTATTGATTAGGGATATGGGCCTATAACTTTTGCAGTCCAGCGGATCTTTACCTGGTTTATGGATTAATGATATAGACGCCTGTAACATCTCTCTGGGGATGGTGGCTCCTGCTAATATTGCATTGAACACGTGGAGCAACCTAGGGGCTAGTACTTTGGCAAATTTCTTATAGTATAGCCCCGAGAAGCCATCTGGCCCTGGGGCTTTTGAGGGTTTGAGTTCCTTAATGGCTTGTGACACCTCCTCTATAGTGAAATCAGCGCCCATGGCCTCTCTCTCTGCCTCTGTCAATCTCCCTAGTTTTGAGCTGGCTAAGAAATCTCTCAGCTTCTCGCTCGTTTTAGCGTTATGTGCCACTTTCTCTCCATTATATAGTGTTTCATAGAACGAACCAAATTCTTCTACTATTTTCTTAGGGTTGGCCGTGGGGGTGCCTGATTTTAAGCGTATAGCTTGGATATTAAACTTCACTTGTCTGTCTCTTAACACTCGAGCCAGCATAGTATCCGGCCTGTTCGCTTTTTCGTAAAATTTCCTTTTAGACCAACTCAGCGCGTTATCTGCCCTGGAGGTCAACAACATGTTTAGTTCAATTTTGGTATCTTTCAATTCTTGTAGGGTTTGCAGGTCAGGGTTACTCTTATGGAGTGATGTAAGGGAATGTAATCTCGATTGAAGCTTCATAATTTTTGAGTCCCTTTCCCGTTTTCTCCTAGCTGTGGTGCTAATTAGTATGCCCCTCAGCGTCGCTTTGTGAGCCTCCCATAATACAAACTGGGAATCTACAGAGCCTGTGTTTGTGTGGAAGAATTGAACTATTTCTTCCTTTATTGTCTCATAAATCTCAGGAATTTTTAGGATTGATTCGTTGAGCTTCCAGTTCGCTCCTGGTCTGCCTGTTCGGATGTGCTCGCACCTTAGCTCTATCGGTGCATGGTCAGACCATGAAATATCATGGATCCCAGCTCGGGAGACCAGAGGAACCAGTTGGCAAGAGTCGAAAAAATAATTAATTCTGCTGTAGGAGCCGTGTGGGTGGGAATAGAACGTATAGTCCCTATCAGTCGGGTGTAGTTCTCTCCATATGTCAGTCAGTTGGTTGTCTTTGAGGCCCTTGCGTAAAGAGGTCCCCACTTTTTTATGTACTGTGCCCGTATTCCCTGATCTGTCTAGATTTGGTTGCATGACCATGTTGATATCCTCTGCGAGTATTACGCCGCCCCTTGCGACGGTGCGTAGAGTCCGAAAAAAGTCTTCAAAGAAGACTGCGTCCTGCTCGCAGGGGGCATAGATTGTGGCTATTGTGATGCATTGCTCCCGTATCGTGCCCACTAGTATAACAAAGCGTCCCTCTGTGTCTCTTTTAATAGTTTGGGCTACAAATGGGATTTTATTATGGAACAAGATGGCCACTCCACGTTTTTTAACCGGTGCGGAGGAAAGGTAGAACTGGGCATAGTCTTTGTCTAGGAATTTAGGCGCGTTGGTCTTGCTAAAATGAGTCTCCTGTAACATTAGGACATCTGCGTGTTTTCGTTTATAGTCAGTGAAAGCTATTTTTCTCTTGGTTGGGCTATTAAAGCCCTTAACGTTATGTGATATAAGGGTTAACGCCATCACTTAATGTGTGAGAAGTGTAACAAACTAACGTTTGATGACTCACCCTGTCCACTTTGTCCCTTGTTCAACTGGCGGACATTTTTGGTGTTACCATCCGGCAAAGTTCTTGTGTTCCGTCTAGGTCGGCATCCTCCCCGGCCGGGTGGGGGAAGGATTGGGAGGGGTAGGGAGGGAGGAGACAGTACAAGGGAAAACACATAAGGGGTAAAGCAAAATTGGAAACATAAGTTAAACCGCTTTGTAATAATGAAAAAAAAAAAAAGAAAAATCAGAGCTCCCCTCGGGGTCCCCCGAGTGGGAGTCTGACGCCCAATGGGCAGGTCGGTATGCCTGACCTTCCAAAATGGCCGGCTTTCCCTTCCCGGGACCGACCCCCCTGGGACTTGTTTGAGGTCCTGATTCGTCAGGGACCTATATGAGGAACACATGTACGACATCGTGGGTGAATCCCACCGGCGCAAAACTGATAACTAACTTAACCTTAAACTGTAGCGTGATTTTTACTTTACTGCTGGTTGTGTTGCTGTTGTCGCGATTTTGCTGTAGTTATTGATATAACTAGTGCCGGTGGGAATGGAGCTCAGGTACTAAGCAGCCATTCACCTCCCCGTCGTCATGTGACCTCCACGAACATCTATTTTAAGGCTATATACCGGTCCCCCTAAAATGAACCATAAAAGTTATGTACAACTCATGTGCCCACAGAATGGTGTATACAACATAATACCCACAAAAGTGGTATCAATAACATGCTATATAAATGAAGTGTATATATAGCCCTCATTTAGCCCCATAGGGCTCAATGTATGCAGTTTATAGATCCACTTGCATTCTGTCTACAATAAGATCCTATTCCAGTCTCCCTTGCGTTGGCCCCAAGGAATATGTTCAATCCCAATAAAGACCAGTTGGTCACTATTCCCTTGGTGTTCGTTAATAACATGGCGTGCTAATGGTGTATCTTTGGAGTTCCTTATGGATCCCAGGTGTTCAAGAATCCTAGTTTTAAACTGTCTGAAGGTCTTACCCACATACAATTTGCCACATGAGCAGATGATTAAATAGATAACTCCCTCAGTGGTACAATTTATGTAGTCTTTAATCTTGAAAGTGAGTGTTTTTGTCGAATCCATAAACTCTGTTGTTTTTGGTACATACAGTAGAGGCAACGTTTATTCTAACATTTGCCGTAAACTAGCCGGGTTACATTCTGGGTATGTGCTGGGTATGTGCTGGGTATGTTCTGGGCTAGTTTGAGGCACGTTTAAGGCATTTCTGCATTGACTAACGACCCACAGGATTAACACAGCAGGGATCCCTGGCAGTCCAATTCAGTTTGAATGGGACTGCCAGGGACCCCCGCTGTTAATCTGATAGGCCATTAATTAATGCAGAAATGCTGGGGCTAGTTTAAGGAAAGTTTAAGGCATGTATTCAGAATGTACCTGGGTGTTTCCTGGGTTTTTTGGGGAATTGCCACTGGTTTTTGTTCGAATAAGCGTTGCCTCTACTGTAGCTATATGCTTTGCACTGTCCACATGCATATGAGCCCTTGGTTTTCTGATCTAACCAAGTACCGCATGATTTTACATGAAAGTGACTTCTTACTAGAATGTCCTTCAAATTTCGGCTTCTTCTGCTAGTAAGTTTCGGTGTAATTGATAATGCCTCTTTCAGGTCAACATCCTCTAAGAGGATGTGCCAATATTTGTTGAAAATGCGGTAAATCGAACCCCACTGGTCACTAAATGTACCGATAAACCGGATAGGTTAATAGTTGCCAGCTGAGTCTCCAGGGATTGTATTAGCTAGGAGTTGGGTTCTCGTTGTGCCCAATTCCCTATTGTATGCTCGTTTTAGATTCCCTTTGGAGTGGCCACGTTCTAGGAATCTGTCAGTCATAATATTAGCTTGTTCTTTGAACTCTAATATATTTGAACAGTTCCGCCTTAGGCGTAAATATTGGCCTGTCGGGATCACCTTTATTACATGTTTAGGATGCTGACTCTCCGCTCGTAAAAGACTATTTGTCTCTGTACTTTTTCTAAAAATGGTAGTTTCTAGTTTCCCCATAGTGTCCATACGGACCGTTATATCCAGAAAGTCAATACTCGATAGACTGGAGACAGTAGTGAGTTTCAAATTATGTTGATTACTATTCAATAGATTAACAAATTCATTCAATAATTCCAGGGTACCCGTCCATAGCATTAGAATATCATCAATGAACCTTACCCATAGATCAATAAACACAGTATACGATTCCAGGGCATCACTGAAAACCACTGTTTCCTCCCACCAGCCCAGATAAAGATTGGCGTAGGTGGGGGCACAGGTGGTCCCCATCACGGTGCCCTGGATCTGATGGTAATATCTGTTATTGAATACAAAATAGTTCTTAGTCAGGGTAAGATCCAGTAACTGTAGAATGAACTCGTTATGTGTCAACAAGTCCTGCCCTCTAGAATTTTAACCCAGGTTAGTGTTAGGACCTGCTTCGGTCATGCCTTGTAAGTGGCAGCAGGCTTAAGACGCTTTGGCCAAAGGGTTAAACTAAATGACCATTTTTACAAGTTATATAGGTATTGCACTGTGTATTTTTGTCACAATGGAAGTAGCTTTGGGCATTTTTGTTCTTTATTGTATACATTTAGCCACGCCCACTAGCACTCCTTTTGACACTTATATGCATTATATATATTATGTGGTAATGGTTGGGGTCTCTCAGAGCTTGTTGGGAATCTGTGTATCTTACAGAATAGCAAAGCACTCCAATTTCATCGGAAAAGTTTCTTTAGACACGGATTGACACACATCAGAGCTACTAGAATATTCCCCAGTATGTTGGGTATCATTAGAACATGTGAATATGTTCTTATATTCATATTATGTTTGATCACTTACAGTACCGACCAACTTTATTCTAACTTGGCTAGCTCCGCGAATTTCGGAATATCCCGGTGATGTGCGGTTTTGTGTCGTTTTCTCCCGGGGTGTATTGCGTTATTTTCGCTGCTGTGATTTAAGCATTTTATTCCCGCTGGCTGCAATACTGCAATGCCGTGTAAAAACGCATGGGGGCATTTGCGAGCTGTTGTTTTTGAAGTCTAATACCTCGCGGTTCAACCTACAGTACACTGTCTGTGCGTGCGCACGCAGTAATAGTAAAATTGCATATATAATTTATTTTAAAGTACAATACTGTACTGTACATGCTCGGACACTGTTGGGGTGAAGTGAGGGGGTTCCTAATATCTGGGGGAAAATTAATTTTAATTCTATGGTGAGTACTGTCTTGTTGCCGTATTATTTTGGTGGGGCTGGCTGGGTACATCTTTAGGGGGCTGACCATTACTGTACATTAAAACTTTTCTTTTTGTTTTTCATCAGAAAAGAAAACGGCTAATGGGGGGATTTTGATGGATAATATTGTACTATATGCTGATGTTTTCCGGCCATACAGTATACTGTGTAATAAACCCGAATAAATAAAACTATGCATTTATTGTACATGTTCAGTATCGTGTCATTATTTGTCTTCTACAGTATACTGTACAGTGCTATACAGTGCCTAACATCTGGGGGCAAAAATAATTTTATTTCTAGGTGCCCTAGAACAGAAGTTCCCACGCCAATTGCCCGTGAACTTGACCGCGGCCCTAAGTAGTTCCCATCAGGAACCAAAAAATACAAATATAAAAATAATCAGCAATAATACATACAGTAATGCAGTCTTTATTAAGTTCTTTTGGCAGCTTGAAATTGGATAACCATTTGGAAAACCTTTGTAAAACATGGGGAAACATGAGTAATGCACATTTATAAGAATATTATTTAATACTATATACAGTACAGTACTGTAATGTACTGTATAATATACTGTATATACTATATACTGTATAGTAAAATAATTTTTTCTTTAGTTTTTATCTTTTCCTCATTCTGTCTGCAGTACAGTAGTTCATTGAGAGAGGAGAGGTTTTGTGTACATCATTGCTGCTGTTTATATACTGTAGATTTGACTGTACAAGCAGATTTGACTGGACACAACGCCCCCATCTCCCTCTAGGCCACCCTTTTTCCTGGAACGACAAGAAAACAAAAATTTAGTGCAGTTACTGCACCGACACACTTTATTCGAGCAAATACCCAGTATGTACCTGGCAGATACCTGGAATGCGCCGCTCCTCACCTCTGACAAGCCCCGTTGCATTTGCCTTCCCAGCCTGGGTTCATGCCTGGCTGACGGGCGGCTGATCTGTTAAATGATAATGATTAGGATTTAATAGGCTGCTATGCTTCGCGTGTCTACCAGATGGCATAAATTCATGAATTGTAATGCAGTATATATATATATATACTGTGCAGTATTGCAGCCAGCGGGAATAAAATGCTTCAATCCCTGCCTGGAAAATACCTCAATGCACTCGGGCAGAAAACAGTCACAAACCTCAATACACCCGGGTATACCCGAATTCGTGGGACTAGCCGAGCTCGAATAAAGTGTGTCGCCAGTGTATGTGCGTACTGTATTATGGCATTGTGTGATGTAAACTGTAGTACTACTGTACATGGCTGGTGCTGCTTTCTCTGAGAAAAAAAATTGAGCAGTTAGTAGGCAGTTAGTAGGCAGTTACTGTAGTACTGTCAAACTAGTCTACTGTGCCATACTTACCTGTAACATACTGTACTTACAATACTACAGCACAGTACTACTTTCCTGATGCTTGTCCATCACGCACGATGACAATGGGCAACACAGTGGCAATATGGTCTATATATTTATTGCAGCGTTCCACGGTGAGTACATCGTTCCAAAAACTCAGTATGCCTTTCACCAACTCGTCCTTTTTGGAGGGTTTCGCCACTTTCCGGATATGATCCTTCAGCTGATGCCAGACCATTTCGATCGGATTGAAGTCTGGCGACCTGTCATTGGAAAGAAAGGACAATTCGTTTAAGAGATAAAAACAGTGGGGAACAAAAATGGGACACGGTCTACTGCACTTACTCCGCTGGCGTCTTCACCCAGTTGATGCCGCGCTCAAGGATATGCGCCGTTGACGCAGTGTGCTTGGGATCGTTGTCCTGGTAGAAGCGGTGACCATTGGGGAAGTCGCGTGTGATGTATTGCACTATCTCGGGCACAATGTTGTCTTGGAAGAAAGCTTTATTCATGATTCCTATAGCAAGAAAAGAAAAATGTTCAAAAAACTGCACAATAGTACAGTACAGTGCATACGGTAAGGCAACACTAGTCAAGTACAGTGCATTAGGTGACATTATATTTGATACATTTTACCTTCAAAGATGACAATGCATCCCGGTCCACGCCTAGAGATGGTACTCCACACATGCAGCTTCACAGGGTGTTTTGGCCGCGGCTTCAAAAATAAACGGCTTTTTTTGTGGAACGCAAATCTTGCAAATCTCTCCAGCGACACAGTAGACTCATCAGTGAAGATGCAATCCTGGAAAGTCTCCCCACTGGCGATCCATGCCTGGGCCTGGAGCACTCTTTTGATTTTGTTTGCGTCCCGTATCATGGGGTACGCTCTGTAATGACAAGGAATAAAAAATTTTAGCGGCACAGTGCAGTACAGTTTGCTAAACAACAGTTTTACCTCCTGTACTGTCCAGTACTAACCTCACACGACCATATTTCCATCCAATGCTGCGTCTCATCTTCTTTATGCTGGTCTCGGATACAGTCAGATTGTGCTTTTCCTGCAGAGTATTTTTAACCCTTAATGCCCTCCTCTCATCATTCTCCTCACTTATTTTGTCCACAAGAACAGTCTCCCTAGAATGTAAAGAAATTATATTGTTTTATTAATATGCAGCAATATAAAATGTATATAAATGTAATGTTGTAATATACATTAAATATAAATTAACAAAATAAATATAGTGTTGTAATATAAATATAAATATACAGTTCATCGTATACAGTATATACCGTTGTAAGATTAATTGAAAAAATAAAAAAAATGTATACTGCTGTACTATAAATACAAATAGACAAAATATATATACTGTTGTACTATAAATATAAATATACAAAATAAATATACTGTTGTAATATAAATATAAATATACAGTACATCCTATACAGTATATACCGTTGTAAGATTAATTGAAAAAATACAAAAATGTATACTGCTGTACTATAAATACAAATAGACAAAATATATATACTGTTGTACTATAAATATAAATATACAAAATAAATATACTGTTGTAATATAAATATAAATATACAGTACATCCTATACAGTATATACCGTTGTAAGAGTAATTGAAATATACAAAAAATGTATACTGCTGTACTATAAATACAAATAGACAAACTACTGTACAGTATGTTGTAATATAAATCAACAGAAATAACAACAGTATTACAGTAGATACAGAACTGTACTGTAGATGTACAGTACAGTTTTCTATATTTTTTTTTGTTAAGTTTTATAAATATACTTACACATTAGTTACCCTTGGTGCCTTTTTCCGGTCTCTGTTTTTTCCGTGTGCATGATATCTCACGGTGTTTGATGGCACAACGAGGCCAGAAGTAGCTAACCAGCGCTGGATATCAGCAATTCGGTGTCCGCTCGTGTACATCTCCTTAATTCGCATGCTGAGATCCTTTGAAATCTTTTTAACAGGCATTGCTGCGAGTAGAAAGAAATACAAACACAAGAATGTATATTCGATGTTTAGTCGATGTGTATTCTATGTGCAGTCAATACACAAAATGGATGGTGTATTTATACAGTAATGACTCACACGCCCACTTTCAACACCTGTACCTGGTCGCCATGCATAAAAGTCACACACTTTGCATAGGCCACCACTCCATGATCTTTATCTGAACTTGCCCTTGTCCAGATACTGTACTGCATTGTGCCACCTGCTTCCATTGAGCATCCCCGGTTCTATGGACGCAAGAACCCTCTCACCTCTGCCGTGCCTGTCATGCTGAAAAAGCGAAAGGCAGTTGCCGTTTCCAAGCCAAGGGCAAAGTGACAGGCTAAGGCCAATAAAGAAAACCTTCTGCTGACCCCAAAGGTTAAGGGTTTTCTTAGACGTCAGCCTCATTATGTGAAGAAGATATACGGTAATACGCTCTCTACGCAAAACGAATGGCAGCCAGCCCATCGGACCCGCAGACCACTTCCTCCCATATGCTTCGACGACTCTGCTGTAGCTGTCCCGGAAATCTTCATCCCGTCTTCTCCACCCCCATCTTCTCCGGTTCCATCTGACGATGCTGCCACCTCTGAAATCCACGGGTCACTTTCTCCTTTGCTCTTAGATGACTCTGCTTCTCGCCCGGAAATCTAAAGGTCACCTTCTCCATCCCTCTTCGACGACGCTGCCGCTTCTCCTCTACCGGGTATCCACAGGTCACCTCCTCCACTCTCCATCAATGCCGCTTCTGTCCATGGAACCCCCTTCTCATCCTCCGTTGCACCCATCCCCCCAGATGTCCAGACGCCATGCACAAGAAGCAGCTCGTTGGACCGGATGCTGAATGGGATAAGTGTGGATCTCCCCGGGAATTCTATTGTGCTGGCAAAGATAGATCTGCTGCTGGAGACAATGCTAAATGTGGAGCAACGGATGCTACAAATGGAGCAACGGATGGATCAACGGATGGAGAAGATAGAGGCTGACATTGCGGGCATACATTATTTGCTCGGTGCTAATGCCCCTGTTTCCCCGATGCCGGAGCAGGAGGGTGACATGGATGTGATGAATGGGACCTTCGACCCCCTTCCATCACCAAGCGCCCCCCCTCCACCAGAAGATGTAGTGTACATGTATGCCGTTGAGGAGGTCATGACAACCCCGTCAAGACCACGCCAGGAGACAACACGGCGACCGCGACCGGAGGAAAGCTTCCTCCCTGACAACCTACCATCGCCCGTCGCCACAAGCACACCCGCTCCCAAAAGACCTACACCCGCTCGCATCGAAACAGTGCCCGACATCACCCTGTGCGATCTGCCACCAGGGCTCAGGGAGAAGTATAGGGTGATGAGTGCTGGTGTACCCCACAAGTATGACTTGATCATTTTTAAGCACCATGTTCCCTACACGTTGTACTGCGAGTGGGTGTTCAAAGTGAACTACGAAGGAAATCGCGTTAAAAAGGCCCTTTCTGCCAATTTAAGGAAAAACATTGTGGAAGAAATGCGGCGCTTTTATACAGTTACAGATCCTGTAATGAAAGGCGTTAGAGACTGCATTAATGGCGTTTTGCGCCATGCAAGGAATCGGCCATGGACGGACAATGTGGAGGACTTTCAGTGAGACCATACTGTTGTGCTGAACTGTATTGTACTCTACATGTTTTGCCCTACAGTACCTGCTGTAATTAAACAAAGGAGATGTTGTTGTGTGTTTATTTTCACAGGACATGCACAACTCCAGTCCCTGAGAGTCGCAAACAGGCACGGTTTTCAATGTTGCCCTGAAAACCTGCCCTGTTTGCTGCCCTCTAGGATTGAACTAGTGCAGGTCTGACTGACAGTGTTGCGCACCATCCCACTGTACTGTGCTGTATACAATACTGGGTTTCTTTATTAAAGGAGATGTTACTTTAAATGTTTCAACATTGTACAATGTATTATTGTGTGTTGATGGTTATAATTGCTGTGCACTTTAAATGTTACAACATTGTAAATAAATGTTTTTGTACTGACTCCACCAATAAAAGAACATGTTGAATTGCCTCACATTGTTTCCATGTGCTCCTTTGACAGTGTAACAAATGTAGAGGCTTGCTGCACTGTTTTTTACTGCCTGGTCGCGCAATTGGCGTAGGAACTATGGCAATTGGCGTGGGAACTAGGTCAATTGGCGTGGGAACTTCTGTTCTAGGGCACCTAGAAATAAAATTCTTTAAAATTTTGCCCCTAGATGTTAGGAACCCTCTCACTTGACCGCAACAGGGTCCGAGCGGTAATGGCGACGAGAAAGGGTCACGCCGGCGAGGAGGGTCCTACCATTGAGCGTAATGGCGGAGAAAGCTTTGGACCGGCTAAGTCAGAATGAGCAGAAACCTGGAACCCACAACTCCGGTTCTGGTCGACCTAGAGGGCTCAGATTCGGTCACCATGTAGTCCTAGTTGCGGCAGGATTGCATGGCAAATTGCGACCCTCTTGTGGCAACAGAACGGAGTCAGGGTGATGTTAAAGTTCAGGTTTCTGCCATTGACTTGCATGGCAGAAAAAAAGCCACTTTGGTAATATGCTTTTAAACTGTCTTTTGGTACCTCCGGTTCCGGGGGTCGTGCAAGGCTGATATTTTGCCACTATGGCAAGGGTCCTGCCGCATGAGAACCAGCTAAATTTCAACCCGCTCAGACCCACAGAACGGGTTATTTTACATTATATTCGCGCAATTGGCGTGGGAACTACTTAGGGCCGCGGTCAAGTTCACGGGCAATTGGCGTGGGAACTTCTGTTCTAGGGCACCTAGAAATAAAATTCTTTTTGCCTCCAGATGTTAGGCACTGTATAGCACTGTACAGTATACTGTAGAAGACAAATAATGACACGATACTGAACATGTAGAATAAATGCATAGTTTTATTTATTCGGGTTTATTACACAGTATACAGTATGGCTGGAAAACATCAGCATACAGTACAATATTATCCATCGAAATCCCCCCATTAGCCATTTTCTTTTCTGATGAAAAACAAAAAGAAAAGTTTTAATGTACAGTAATGGTCAGCCCCCTAAAGAAGTACCCAGCCAGCCCCACCAAAATAATACGGCAACTCACCATTGAATTTCCCATTCAGCTGGCGCCGGCGCCGGTCCACTGCCACTCCAGCTTTCTTCATCATCCACGTCGACAGTTTGCAGCGGGACTAGTCCACCTGTAGTCAGCTGGTGAGGCTGGAAATCGCTTAAGTACATGCAAGCTTCATAAAAACTGCACGCCAAATCCGACTCAGGCTCAGGCTCAGGGTTGTCACTGACAGTGGGACCGTCATTGGAAGCCGGTGCTGGTGCTGGTGCATTGCTTGGCAGCGACTGTCACTTCTTAGTTGGTTTTAACATGACCCTTCGCCTTTTGCCGCCTCCATGATCATAGATACGGGAAAAATCCGGTGACACACACCAATACCCTCCAACAAATTGGGGCTCAATACGGTGAAAACAGGGGTCGCTACATAACCTTTTCCTTACTGCACGCTTCCACGTATGAGGAGTTGGCGAAAATTTGTAAAAGTCATAGTTTTCGATAAAATACTGATAAATTTGAGCAACTGTTGCCATCTTATCATCTGTTGCATTAATCGCGGCCCATATCAAATACGCGTAACTTCTGTCAGGTTTTTGGAAAGCGGGCTGCATTTGAACACTCATGGTGGATCTCTGCAGAATAGTGTAACACAAACTGAAACTGGTCTTTGTCTTTCTTTAATATGAAATGCCTAAATTGATACATTTTTGCAACCTCTTCCTTCAGTCTCAAGGCCAAGGATAAGTTACAATGGCACACTGTGGTACAGTATTTTTTTTAAACGAAACACCTGCAAGCCGACACATTACTGATTCGGCGCATTACAATTCATGAATTTCTGCCATCTGTCGGACACGCGAAGCATTGCAGCCTATTAAAATCCGAACCATTATCAATAAAGCATCAGCCGGGCATGACCCGTGGCTGGGAATGCAAGGTGAACGCGGAATGCGCCAGGTGAACAGCATCGCATTCCAGGAACCAGCCAGGGACAAACCGGTGATTTGAGAGAATAAAAGCTGCCGCAACTGTACCAGCTGCCCCTGCTGCAGGTTAGGTGTCTATAAGACTGGGAAAACTGAAGACCTAGGAGTGGCAAAATAATTTCCATCATCATGTGAATCAGAGTGAACTCTTCAGATGGACCACAGTAAACTCTTAAGACGGACACGCAGGTGGTACCCGTGGGCGTCCGGGGATCCCCAGGTGGTCTCCATAGGTCCACGCAGGCCTGCAGTACCAATCCTGTATGTAAAAAATAAAACATGGGCTACATTTAAATAAATCCCCACCCCTCCACCACCACCAACATAATAAATATAATCTAATGTCTCCTAACCCCTTAATCACCTTAGTGGTTAATAACCACTATAGTAATTAAGGGGTTAACCCACCCTGCCCCGCTACCAACCCGGGAGGCTTAAGCACCCATCCGGACCCACTATAACCATTGAGTAGTATAGTGGTACATCATACCCATATAATAACATGGGCATGATAAGCCACTATAGCACTCAATGGGCACCCTAATCAAAATACATTAATGCACAAAAGACACAATAATAAAACATTATAAACCACCGAAACACCACCATTCAATAAATAAAAACACTAGCCACCTAATTAATAAACTAGCCGGCTCAACAATGAATTAATTAAAGCATTATCCAATCAAAGCAATTAATTAATAAACAAGAATTAATTCATTGTAACAGTGACCAATGAAACCAATTAATTAATAATTGGAAACAACAATGAATTAATTGTAAGTAACAAATTAATTCTGAAAACATATCGTCAACACAACCATTTAAAGCATTACCAACCTCAAGACGTCATTACTTAAAAACGAAAATAAATCGGCATTAAAAATTACAATAAAGCAGCCAAATGACAAACAATCCACATAATAAATAAACATAGAAAAAATCATCATCAATACAAAGCAAGAAATTCCCAAAAATGTATTGGCCTAATAATGTATTGATTTGTACCCTTATGTGTTACAGATTAATACATTATCAGTCAATGTGAAAATAAAAAATAAAAAAAAAAGTTTAGAAGTGCTGGCCCTCCGAAAACAGGAAGCTCACGTACCGCAAAGGCCCGAAACAGCATCCGATGTCATCCGCCATGAAGATCCGGATCAGGTACCCAATTCTTCTTTCTTTAATCCGCTTCTTCTATCTTCATCTCTAATTATTTCTTAATCTTCTGTCTTCATCTGTCAATACAAAAAAACCCATGGTAGATCCCAACCGATGTTGTCTTGTCATCTTCTTGGGCTCAAATGAGGCGTCACGGCCTTAAATATGGCTTGTGACATTACATTTGGGTGGGAACTGATTCAACAACCATCTGATTGGCTGTTAAAACCATGTGGCGATTATTATTTTTTTTAAATTAAGTCATTTAAAGAGAATGATGCCTGCCAATCAGAATGGCTGTGCTTCTTTTCTCTTTAACATGACGTCACTAAATCCAAGATGGCCAGCGTCACGTGGTATTTCAGCCAATAAGATTGTGGGAAACAATTCCCCAATCTGATTGGCTGTTGTACACCATGTCATTTTAGGTCAAGTATGTGACGTCATCCAAAGGGAGTCACATGGTGTAAAACAACCAATCAGATTGGGGGATTGGTTCCCACGATCTGATTGGCTGAAATACCATGTGATGCCTGGAGGCCCACAGTGCTTAGCAGGGACCACCCGGAGACCACCAGACACCCGTGGGCACCCCCCAGGGTGCACTGTGGGGCCTGTGGGCACCCATTGGTCCCACCGGGGACCCCTGTCGGCCTGGGGTATTAATCCTGTATGTAAAAAAATAAATCATGGTTTTACAGTATGGGGGGGGCACGGGGGGTGGGTGGTGTATTTGTGTTTATTAGATTTTGTAATAGTTTATTGAGGGTATTAACCGCTAAGGTAATGAAGGGGTTAAGTCCTCCCGCAAGACATAAACACCCACCAAGGGCCAAATACCCCCTTCACCCACCCCGCTACCCACAATAAGCCTGGCACGGGTGTTTAACCCCTTCAATTCCTTAGCGGTTTGCCGCTATGGTAATGAAGTGGGCTGTAAATTTATTTTTCCTGCAATTGCTTCATGCTGGGGGTCTCTGGTGCTGATATTAATGGGAATCTGCTCCGGAGACCCCTGGTATCAATCCGATGCAGGAAAAAGGCCTGATTTGTTCTAAGTCCCGTCTCTCCGCTTATCGCCGCTCATCGCCAGCTTCTCCCCACCAACTTGCCAACTTTTCCTGGCGTTTGGATTTGGGGAGAAAATCGCCATTCTAAAGCGGCGATAGGCGTCGATAAACTACTCACTGCTACAAGAATTGCGCGAGTTTATGAACATTCTGAAAAGCGTCGATAAGTGGCTTATCGCCGCTCCCTCAGCGATTCGTTTTTGAACAATTTTTTGGGGGGCGATTCAACCCTTTATTGACCACTTATCAACGCTTAATAGCAGTAGGCATTTTTGGTGATAAGTGCTCCATAAGTGGCATACTGTATGAACGCTTACTGCATAGGTCCCAATATGTATTAATAAATGTAACTACTAAATTACACATTGCAGCTAGGGATGCTATAAATGTATAACAATAGAATGATAAAAATGATCTACAGGGAACATATATATATATATATATATATATATATATATATATATATATATATATATATATATATATATATATATATATATATATATATATGCAAATACAACTGTATGCTCATCTGCATGTCTTAGGCAGGTCTGCAACCCCGCCTTTCCCCATTATCACCCAGCATACAGCACTTCCACTGCAGCAAGGGATTCTGGGAAACGACATGCAAATGAGCACACAGTGTCACTTTTAGCCTCAATAACCATTTTTAACATGGTTCCCTATGGGCTTAAGCTTGCTGCATGGTCACAGCTTTGAGCACAGCCAGGGTTAAGGTGCATACCCAGAAAACCACCCACAGACCGCTGTTTCGACCTTGATGGGTCTCATCAGTGTGGGGTTAATTTTTATATATATATTATATATATATATATATATATATATATATTATATATATTTTTATTATATATTTATATATATATATATATATATATATATATATATATATATATATATATATATATATATATATATATATATATATATATAACACACAAAAGGAGAAGTTGCTCAACACATAATATATAAGGTTAACTCAAGCCCTTTAATAAAACTAACTATAAGGGTAAAATAAAATATATACCCCAAATAAAGTCAGTATATAAATTAAATAGGACCTGATGGTGCTAGGGGATAGTGAAAACTATATAAGACACACAGATGAAAAGAACAAAGACAATCCCCTTAATAGCACTCTAAATTACACCTAAACTAATCTATAAGATAAAGATTGTTAAAAAGAAACAGATGCTCCACCAATTCAGAAAAAATGAACAAGATTTTATTGATTTAACAACAAGACACACTAACTTAAAAACATAAAAATACTAAAGACAGCCTATGAAAATATATATGTATCAAAAATATAAAGAGAGGACTACTAATCAAATACTATCAGTATTACAAAAAGAAGAAAAACTAAAATGTGTCTAAATAAAGTTTAAATAATGACAACAAAGTAGTTTAGTCTAACATAATAGGCAATACAAAATATATTCCCACTGACATATGCATGAAAGAATGATAAATCATTGCGTTGGAAAAAGTATATAGTCAATGACCCAGTATATAGCCAGGAAAAATTAATATGTATACCAAAAACAGAGGGGGAAAAAAAAAAAAAAACAGAGATAAAGCAACCAGGGAAAAATAATATAACAATAATAATAGTTATACCCTGAACAGCATTTCCCCAAAATGAAATCAATGAGAACTGATGCAGCAAATAAAGAAAAATATGACTACTAAAGACATATTAGCAAACAGAGTCATACATATTGAAAACACCACAAAGCGCAGCACTGCAAGGACAGGTAATGCCCAAACAGTAAGGAGGGTAATACTCAGCTGCAGCTAGATTGTGTAGAGTTTGTGTCCATATTGATTGTACAGGATGTGTTTCCAAAGTCTGCTTATAACAGGAACAAAAAATAAAGTCCAAAATGCTGCATCAGATCCATCATAAGTCCCTCAGAATAGAAGGTTACATAAAGGCTGTAGTAAAGTAAACACTCTACATGTTTCACCCGTCGGTGGGCTTCTTCCCGCTGCATCAGTTCTCATTGATTTCATTTTGGGGAAATGCTGTTCAGGGTATAACTATTATTATTGTTATATTATTTTTCCCTGGTTGCTTTATCTCTTTTTTTTTTTTTTTTTTCCCCCTCTGTTTTTGGTATACATATTAATTTTTCCTGGCTATATACTGGGTCATTGACTATATACTTTTTCCAACGCAATGATTTATCATTCTTTCATGCATATGTCAATGGGAATATATTTTGTATTGCCTATTATGTTAGACTAAACTACTTTGTTGTCATTATTTAAACTTTATTTAGACACATTTTAGTTTTTCTTCTTTTTGTAATACTGATAGTATTTGATTAGTAGTCCTCTCTTTATATTTTTGATACATATATATTTTCATAGGCTGTCTTTAGTATTTTTATGTTTTTAAGTTAGTGTGTCTTGTTGTTAAATCAATAAAATCTTGTTCATTTTTTCTGAATTGGCGGAGCATCTGTTTCTTTTTAACAATCTTTATCTTATAGATTAGTTTAGGTGTAATTTAGAGTGCTATTAAGGGGATTGTCTTTGTTCTTTTCATCTGTGTGTCTTATATATATATAGATCAGACTATATACAGGTATATACATATAGCAATGTATAGATGTTAATGATACAAGACATAAAGGCTCACATGAATCTCTATAATTGCACTACAAACATTAAACTGTGCTGTACCAAGACATAATAATGTAAGATAAAAATGATAATTCATAATGAAAATCAACCTAATATAAATTTTCATAGTGTGACAGGGCTGCTTGTACTTTTGTAGAAGTTAAATGCATGTTTGCTTTCTGGCATCAAGTGCACCACTTTATCTTTCTTTCATTCTGTTTCTGTTTTTTTTTGCTGGGCCCAGCGATCTTTTTTTTGTTTCCTTTATCTGAAACTTTACTAAAATTTAATGTGGTGTCCTGAGGTCAGTAAGTACAATACAGGTCTGGTTGGAGTTAAACACAGTTTGATGTTACACAGCCATGGGCAGTCTCTGTTAAAAAGGAAAAGGGCGTTTCCTTCCTGCATACCATTCAGAGTGGATTATACCATGGTATGGAGGGGGGGGAATTAAAGTAAGTGATACTGAATGTCATTTATTTTGCAGAGTAAAGACATGCATGGGATGTTTGTAAAAGTTACTGTTTTAGGGCTTGCTATAGAAAATTGTATGTTGTGTGAAGTGTATTATGTTTGCATATTGTGTAAGTTTTGGGGAGAAAACTCCCCTGTGTGGTTTACTTCATTTGGTTGTGTCCTAATTAACCAGTAATAAAAGGGAGGGAGTTTCTTTCCCTGGGGCCTGCTGCACTCCTTATTGCTTTTATGTGATATGAGGATGTCTGTGGAACTTCAGTGAAAGGATGCAAACTTTCTAATGCAGATATTGCTGGCTATTCTGTGGCTGGAGACATCACGCTGGGAGAACTGGTTGTTGTACACCTGAATGTGGAATCCCTAATAAAAAGAAGGTTCAGAGAACAGCAAAAGCCTCTTTCATTCTTCTCAGGGTCTGATGCTGCTGCTTCTTTAAATAAAGGCTGGGACTCAACCTTTCACACATAGTATAAATTACTGAAGCCTAACCAAGGAAAGGTATACATGAATATACCAAATAAGTAAACATTGGAAGGATGTTTTTCTAGGGAGTAATCCAATTGACAATTCTTAGAGTCAGGAAGGAATTTATTTTTCCCCTTATGGGATATCATTGGATGGTATGTCACTGGGGTTTTTTGTTTGCCTTCCTCTGGATCAATAAGTAAGAATAGATATAGGATAAAGCAGGCCTGCACAGCTTGTAAAGTGAGAAGGGCAGAACTGCTCCAAGGAAAAAAAAATTGGGCTGCATGGGTAAAATCATCATCATCATCACCATCATCATAATCACCATCATCATCATCATCTCTCCTCCAGCCCCTCATCATCATCATCTCTCCTCCAGCCCCTCATCATCATCATCATCCTCATATCTCGCCCAGCACCCTTCATCATCATCCTCATATCTCCCCCAGAACCCCTCACTATCAACCTTTGCGATACTCCCCATCTATCTCTCATACCCCCATCTCTCCCACTAACCCAGACACATAATATGCCCCCTCCACATCAAACACTCAATACCCCCCTGCACAGCACACACATCACACCCCCCTGCACCTCACATCCCTCTCCCCCCTTGCACCTCACATCGCTCTCCCCCCTTGCACCTCACATCGCTCTCCCCCCTTGCACCTCACATCGCTCTCCCCCCTTGCACCTCACATCGCTCTCTACCTTGCACCTCACATCGCTCTCCCCCCTTGCACCTCAAATCACTCTCCCCCTTGCACCTCACATCACTCTCCCCCCTTGCACCTCACATCACTCTCCCCTCCTTGCACATCAAATCACCCCCCATGCACCTCAAATCACCCTCCATACACCTCAAATCACCCCCCATACACCTCAAATCACCCCCCATACACCTCAAATCACCCCCCATACACCTCAAATCACCCCCCATGCAACTCAAATCACCGCCCATGCAACTCAAATCACCCCCCTTGCACCTCAAATCACCCCCCTTGCACCTCAAATCACCTCCCTTGCACCTCAAATCACCCCCTTGTACCTCCAATCACCCCCATGCACCTCAAATCACCCCCCATGCACCTCAAATCACCCCCATGCACCTCAAATCACCCACCCTTGCACCTCCAATGACCCCCCTGCACCACCAATCACCCCCCTGCACCTCCCATCACCCATCACCCTCCCCCTGCACCTCACATCACCCATCACCCTCTCCCCCCCCTGCACCTCTATCACCCTCTCCCCCCTGCACCTCACAACACCCACAGGGCCGCCAACAGAAATCATGGGGCCCGGGACAAATGAAAGGAGCAGCCCCCCCCCCGAACCCATAGCGCACCTACCACGAAAATATATATTTTAGCACGCAACTTTTGCTTAACTGTTTTCTTATTGTGATACAGAAAAAAAACATTACATCTCCCCCTCCTCATACCTCACCCCTCCCCTCCTCATACCCCCCTCCCTCTCCCTTCTCCCACCCTCTCCCTCTCCCTCCACCCTCTCTCTCCCTTCTCCCCCCTCTCTCACTTCTGCCCCCCTCTCTCTCCCTTCTGTCCCCCTCTCTCCCTTCTGCCCCCTCTCTCTCCCTTCTCCCCCTTCTGCCTCCTCTCCCCCTTCTGCCCCCCCTCTCTCTCCCTCCCTCTCTCTCTCCCCCCCCACCCCTTCCCCCCCTCTCCCTTCTGCCCCCCTCTCTCTCCCTTCTCCCCCCCTCTCTCTCCCTTCTCCCCCCCTCTCTCTCCCTTCTGCCTCCTCTCTCTCCCCCTGCCACACCACTCCGTTTGCCCCCCCACCAGCAGCCCATTTTACACCACCACCCCTGCACCAGCCCGTTTTTCACACCCACCCCCCCCACCCCTGCACCAGCCATATTTTACATGCACCCCCCACCCCTGCACCAGCCGTTTTTTACATGCACCCCCCACCCCTGCACCAGCCCGTTTTTCACACCCACCCCCTCACCAGCCCGTTTTTCACACTGCACCAGCCCGTTTTTCACACTGCACCAGCCCGTTTTTCACAATGCACCAGCATGTTTTTCACACCCCCCCTCACCCCTGCACCAGCCCGTTTTTCACACCCACCCCCCATCTGCCCGTTTTTCACACCCACCGCCCACCAGCCCGTTTTTCACACCCACCCCCCCACCAGCCCGTGAAAAGCAAAGTCACTTGCAACTTGGACTGCAAAGTCTATGTCCAGCAACTTCCTGAGGGCGGGGTAGGCACTAAATAGCACAGAAGGCCAATCAGGCCAGAGCTGCACATGGGGCAGCAAGAGGCAGGTGATTGCAGAAGCAGGGAATAGTTTGTCTGGAACCTGCAAAGTTCCGGATGGATGGGCTCCAGCCAAAGCCAGGAGTGGATTCCTGACAGTTTCTCAGCAGGACTAGCTCCTGCCTGTGTAATTTTTAAGATTTAACACAGGTATGCTCTAGTAGTAACGGATGGATATAACTGATGTAACCCAAGCCCCCTCTGAGCTCTCTTCGCTTCCCCTCCCTTCCGCTCACCTCCGCTGTGGTCAGGAGAGTTGCGGGCGGTTACGGGGGTGATCGGGTCACAGGCGCTCATAGGCGGGATGTTTGGAAGGGTGACCCAATCTTTGTTATGCGCGTGCATGTGCAGTACAGTCACACATGCGCAGAAGTGTATGGACAGTCCGGAGGCCATGTTGGGGTTGGTGCGAGAGTTCACGCATGCGCAGGAAGTCACACACACGCAGTTTAAGCACACAAAGTGGCAGCCAATCGTAGGAGGCTTTTAGCAGGGACTACAAGTCCCATGAGTCTTAGGGAGGCACCATGTGACGCCACACAGCCAACAGGGCTTCAGTTTCCCCTGCAAGGGGAATTAGATACATTTGCGCGCTGAGGACCACGCCAGTCGGAGCTGGGACAGCACAAGGGTAGGGTGTGCATGTGCAGGGAGCCAGTGGCCCCTGCACTAGGCCAGAGACCCCTTAAGTCCCAGCTAGGCCCAGACTTCCCTATATAGTTTGTGGTACTATAGGGACAGGCCCTTAGACAGGGACTCTGCTGCTTTTAGCTTCACTAGTGAAAGGGACACCATGGAACGCCGTGCAGCAGTTGCGGCCTGTGGTCTGGGACCAGACCACCACCAAAAGACATAGAGACTCTCTACAGTTTGGGACACTCCAACCAGATACCACCCCACACGGAGGCGGAGTCATCGTGGATCAGTGAATCCTGTCTGTTCTTCTGTCAGCGCGCCGGGTGCTGGAGAACCCGGCAGGTACCTACCTTCACCAAGTGCACCAACATTACACCTAGTTTAGTGGGCAGTGCTGTCTGACACATTGGGTGGGTGTGGGACTCTGGGGACATGGTGTTGGGAACACGGTGGAGGGTTACGGCTGTGCGAGGCTTGGCGGGTAGCTGTACCCTATTAGTGTGCATCAGTAATGTTTATAGTATAAGTGTTGTTCATGGTTATGCCAGTTTATGTGCTGATATTAAAGTATTCTTGTTATACCACCTTATTGTGTATTGTTCCTATATTGTCTTGGACGGGGTTATCCAACATAGTTAGGATCCCGCACAGGTGGAGGCACTGTCACCTGTCGAATCAGGTACACCCCTGTCTCCCAGTGGCGGAGGTTCAGGCCTCCTGTTAGCCACAGGTAACGCACCACACACACCGTAGTCGCCTTATCTCCCAGAGGGTGGGGGAAAGTGCGCTACACTTCTATTTATACTTAATTAGCACAGTTTGATTGTGATGTAACTCACAAGCGGGTTATAGGATGCTAATACTGGTAAAGATACTATTTTATTGCAAATTACTTGTACAGATGCAGCCACGAGTATTAGAACTCTTGCCTTGGAAATTCTTGGGCAGTCTCACTGTAATGCCTCAACATTTCCGCGAGATTCTTAATGGCCCATTGGATTAACACAGCAGGGATCCTAACCCCCCCCCCGCTGTGTTAATCCTATGGGCCAGTAAGAATCTCACAGAAATGTTGAGGCATTTACTGTGATACTGCCCTAGAATTTCCCAGAGTTTCCCAGGTACAAGTGTTCTTATACTTGTGGCTGCATCTGTTTAAGATGTTAACGTGCATGTGCGGACTACTTCGATAATGGGCATACATTATATATTTGGGCAATGCACATGTGTAGAACTGTGATTTAACGCAAGTGTGTTAGTTCATGTTAACATGTATCTTCGAAAACATGTTTTATGCACATCTGTGCAAAAGCCTCTTAACGTACTGTACTGTTATGCCAATTCTAATGATATTAATAACTGACGTTGTTTTTATATAAATGAAGCTGTGTGGATTCATGTTCAGTTCAAGGGAAAAAATGTCCATTAGGAATTTTGACAACGGATGATTAGGAGACCTGAATTAACTTAATTTGATATTGTTGGCAACTATGAATTTATGGGCTTAATTTAGATTGGATGTCATGTCTCTTTTGAAAAGCCTATATTATGCACTCACATCAGTAGGGTTAGAACTGAGCTGTTTGATTCTATCCATGACAGGTTTTTTTTTGTTGCTGATAATATAAGGAACATATTATATTATAATATCTGAAAAGTTATTTTTAATGTTTTTAAAGCCATCCGAAAAGTTGTTCTTTGACTTCTATATGTCACAAATGCTGTAAGCAAGAATTAAACTTACTGTATATCAAATGTCTTTTGTATTAGAGTACATTGACCTTGGCATTCTGATACAGCAGTAATATGAACATTTTGTTATCTGAAAATATTTCATCTGTCCTTGTACTTTTATACTGTATATTTGAAAAACATGTACAAGTGGAAGCTCAGAACAGCTCTCGTCATTGAGAAAATATACAACAACAAAAAATCTGTTTGAGGATTCATAACAACAATTATGCATGTATTGATTGAACAACAAGTGACTGCAACAGCTTGTCTATTCAGTAATGAACTCTCCAAGCATGGTGGTATTTAAGTTGAAAATAAATTCACCTCTTTTTTACATACTGTGGAGCCACATTTTCAACCCATATAGTTCTTACTAGCGACAAAAATGTAAGTAAACAAGTACTCCCCAGAAACCTACCCACTATATATAACAAAGGAAATCATACCTCCATGTAGAATGCTGTACATGTCCATCGCTGCACCAATGAAGACATGGCAATGGCTGTGGCAAATGCTTGTAGTTGTTGCAGTTGGAACGTAAAGTCCTTTACAGTACTTCACTTTTTGCATCATGTTCCTAAGTATAAACTGCTTTATATGGAATGCAGCAGACACAAAGGGGCCGATTCACTAAGCAGTGAGCTTTTGCGCCCAATTGGGAAATTTTGAATCCTACGATAAATAATGAAGCCAGACGCGGGATTCACTAAGAAGTGAAGTGCATTTGGGTAGGTGCGGGCAAAAACATGCCCGATCGTGCGAGTTGTATTTTTTTTCTCTTCTATCGTGCTTAAAATTCTAAAGCACAATAGCTGATTGAAAAAAAAGCAGCACGTAAGAGCTGCATGGAGACGCTGCGTCTCCATGCACGGCTCTTATAGGCGACCGTACAGTATAAATACGTGTAATGTATAATATACTGTGGTGCCATCGCTGTCCTCTAGGAGCTGAATAGGGCAGTTATAGACTTTGCAGCTCTCATAGAGTTAATCCTCTCTGGCTTGGCTGTTCACCTGCTGGCTAATTAATCAGAAAAGTGCCTTAAAAGTATGGAAGCAGCAAGGCACTGTGAGACAGTTTTTCCCAGAGAAGGGATGAGAAAGAGGAGCTCCCCAGCTAACAGAGGCTGGTAAAAGAAGTCTGAGAGACACTGCTGAGAGAGCTGTGCTGAAGCAGTGACATCGCCGGCTGGACTTACAGATAAGCCAAACCCTTATTTGCGATATACAGAAACTTTATGTGCTTAGCAATAATATCTGTTTGGGGTGGAATGAGCTTAGCTATCCTCCCGGGTTAGTAAGGGTTGCTGCTGAAATGTGTAGTTAGCTTTCCTAATGGAAATAGGATTTGATTTTATTATTTGGTTTTTCTCAAAGGGACGGTGGGCCTATTCATATTATTTATTCCTGTAAATAAACCCCTGCTTAGTAAGTACAGTGTTTCCTGCCTCATTTGGGACAAAAGAGACTGCAATGTGGTGTCGGCATCACAATATGGTGGAGAATGCGGGCAGTCCCTAAGGCCGAAGCAGTGGAAACTGTGGGTTTGAAGATAAATGTGGGGATTTAACATGGCCGCCCAACTGAAGTGGAAAGCAAGCAAAGTTTGTCCCAATGTGTAGGACCAATTGTGCTTACAGCATGCATAGAGAATGTGTGAAGTGTGGATGCAATGACACCCAGAGGTCAGAAGATTTAAAGGTACTGAACTCAATCTGAAAACCAATTTTTTTTCTAAAGCGAGTGAATTTGCAGCTAGCAAGTGCTGTGTGTAAATGAAATAGCGCCTCCAGTAGTTCAAGGTGAAGAATACACCTGAAGGTAGAAAATGGAGGATAAAATATGTTTTATGTGTAATATGCCTGGCCACACAAAACAATGTCCTTTCAGGAATGAGTATCCTGGCGTGGTCCCACAAAAGGAACTGCACCCGGGATGTTTTTGGTGTGAAAAGCGGAAACACACCAAAGACTGTCCCTTCAGGCAGGTTGATGACGATGATGGTGAGAGAGAATGTGTGCCCAGTATTGCTACTTTAAAGCTGAAGTTAAAGCAGAGTTTGCAACAGATGACAGAGGCTGCCGCTACCACCGTGTGCAGAGAGCTGAGCGAACCAGAGAGGGTGCAACGTGTCTCCCTGGAGCAGCACACACAAGCAGTGCACCCATGGCAGAGCCAGCTGCAAGGGCTACGTACAAGTCTGCAAGCGGCCAAGGAGAATCAGCGAGTGCTACGCGAACGGCGGAGTACCCAGTATGTCCCCACAGAACAGCATGAGGAGCTGAGGGCCACGCTGTGCGCCACAAAAGCATCGCTGGGGGCAGAGCTTAGGTGCCATATGAGTCTATATGAGAGGGAGCGCGAGAAAGTCCAGAGACTGTAGCAAGAACTGGAGAAGCAGAGAGGCAGCTCCATCCCCATGAGTCAGTACTCCAAGGAGAAAGAAGGGATAAAAACACAGATTAGGTAGCGCTAACTATATGGATAATCAATCCCTAAATTAGGGGGCTGCCTATATACTAAAAACTGACCCCCTGGTCAGATAACAAGAAAGGAAAAAAAAGGATTAGTATAATAAAAGGCGCCAACATGAAAGGATATAATCACCACCAGGAGGAGACCGATGAGGATTCCAGGTGATAAAGATGTGCTTAAAAAAAGAGTAAAAAAACACAGGACATAGTGTAATACTGTTAAAACAAACAACATATACTAATACTAATTATATATCAGCTGAGATCAAGGGTGAATTGAAAATAACAACATTTAATAAAATAATTAAAACACTGGACATACAAAACATATACAAATGAAAATTACAATGGGTAACAATTAAGGACAATTAATATGGGACCATGTAACAGCTGCACTGGGTGAATTGCCCACTCACCGGACGAAAGATATATACAAGCAGTGGATATATCTGAGAGTATCCCCTCTCTTTCTCCAGCTACCACTGCTACCGCATCAGCATCAGGGCCAGGGAGATGGTTGCAGCACGCCTGACTGTATGTGCGTCTCTCAATCCTCGTTTCCCCGCAGCTTGGCAGGTTTAGCACGGTGGATTTGTGCAGCTCCCACCACTGCTGCGCCGAGTCTTGGGCCAAAGGAAAAAGCTGTACACGCCGGACAGCATGGGCCTCCCTCCGCACTGGCGTTCTCTCCTCGCGGTAGTTTTCAAACAGCAGATTCGAGCGGATGATAGTCAACAGCAGATTAGTCACGGAACTTTGCAGGCAATTGCAATGCACTGGTTCAGGTCTCCACGAATTAACCCTACGCGTTTCAAGAGCGAGCTGCTCTCTTCCTCAGGGGTTCTAACAATGTGTCCCACAGTGTCCTCTTATATAGGTGTCCGAATAAATCCAATTACCACCCTAATTTAATTGTTGCACATGCGCAATCAACAGTGTGTGGAAATCAATGTCCCTTTACTCACACGTGCAGTGGTTCTCAATAGTGGAAAAACAAATATAAACATGTTAAAAATAACGATCTCAGCTGTATATATATATATATATAAACATATTATAATGTGTATATGATGAATTATAGCACTAAATTGGTGATAATAAATAAAGATATAAACCAAACAGTGAAGTGTGTGTTTGTGCAATATGTTATAGTGAGTACTGTGTAAAAAATAGCACTGAAAATAGTGCTGTGAGGATACTTTAAATTAAGATGTAAAATAATGTGTATATAGAACATATATAATGTACTATGTGATTTTAATAAATATAATCTCCTATACAATTTGCAATTAAAAAATATGTGTTAATAAACAATGAATTATATATCATATAATATTTGTGTGAATATATATATGTGTAGTGATTTATAAATATATAAAAAAAAAAATATATATATATAATGTGCATAAACTACAAGTTTAAAAATTATATAAAAATTTTAATTAAATATATGTGCTTATAAAGTGACAATTTTTATTAATTTAATGTGAAAACATAATGTTTCTACCAATATTTTACTTTATTAGAAATTACACCAATTAATAAAAATTACACCAATTAATAAAAAATATATGCAATACAATATTTATACAATAATATTTATCATCGTTATACTAATTGTATGCACTACAATATTTGTACATTAATATCATCTTTGTTACACCCTTTAATGTAAGAATCAGGAATGCAAACAGAATGGACAATCTACTATTTGAAATTACTGTGCCAGAAAAGGTTTCAAATCGAAGTCAACGTTGAGGCCAAGTGGGGATAGGGTCTTTAGCTCGTAAATCCAATAAGACTCCCGTCTCCCCAATTGGCCTACAGCGTTTCCTCCTCTCCAGTTTGGGGTGATGGTCTCAATTGCCGTACATTTCAAACCAGTGGGGTCTTGGTTGTGCACTTGTTGAAAATGATAAGATACGTTGTGCGTTGTTAACCCTCTCCTAATGTTATATATATGTTCATATATGCGTCTTTGGACGGGTCTGGTAGTCATACCCACATATTGCAGACCACATGGACACTCCAAGAGATATATTACAAATGAACTTTTACAAGAAATGTGTTGTTGAATGGTATAATTTTTGGATGTCTTATTAGATGTGTATTGAGATGTTTTAATGCTATATTTGTTGGTCAGCACCTCAGACTGGGCCTTGAAATCACTCATTGTAGAGCAATTCCTCCGCAGTCTGAGGTACTGACCTTTCGGTATTCCTTTTACCACTGATCTGGGGTGACAGCTGTCCGCTCTAAGAAATGAATTCCTTGAATTTGTTTTTGTATATACATCTGATTGTATTTTATGGTCCATATCAATATAGAATAGAATGTCAAGGTAGCTGATGTGTTGTGATATACTGTGTGGGCATTATATGAAAAATTCATTTACATAAATTGTATACAGATAATAACTCAATATTCTAATGACTCACTATATGGCTGGTTTGGGATAAGAACTGTATTAATAATAAATCCGAGATAATGAAATAATCGTTCAAAACCGGGCACAATATACAACAACTTGTTGTTCCCTATTGTTGTTTCCTGGTAGCATAATGGCTCATACTAATACTTTTAGTGCCCAATTGCCAAAATGTATGCGTTTTTGTTTTTTCTATTAGGTTCTCCACAGTAGAAATAAATTAATATTTAAGTATTGCTTTATATAGACATAATGATCACAAGTCATCAGGAGGGAGCACAATTGTTTTTACATGAGTATAGCAGTATACTTGTATTTTAAGGATGTATCTGGTTTAGTTTAGTTTAGTTAAGTTTTTAGATAATAAATTGTATATTTTTGAACTGTTTTGATGTATGGTAACATTGAGGGCCAAACTAAACGCAAATTTGTGTGGACATAGGCCGCTTTTTTTAGGTATATTTGCATTAACTTGTTATTGCCTTTCTTGGGGGAGCGATGCATGTGAGTCTGCTTCTTCTACTCTTTGACAGCTCAGGTGCACCGATCCGTCAATAGATAAGGCACTTTAGAACATCCATATGCGCATGCGCGTGGCGGAGGGTCTGGTGTACTCAATTGCCGCATCCAGGGCTGGTCTCCTGAGCAGCGTTGTGTCTTCCAGCTGGTGCACGTCGCAGTGACAGTGAGAAGGGTGGTATGCGGTGGTTGTTGCTATCACGGGGCTCGATCGCGGCGCGCATGCGCGGGGAATGTCTTTCTCATTGGATAGTGGCGGTTTGATGACGTCATTACATATCGCGAGATTTGACCGATCTTTTGTATTTAAGTGGCTGTATATCGTGTAAAGGCACTTCTTGACAAAGTGCTTTGCACGAAACGCGTTGAAGGGCTGCGTCCCTCTATTTTATGCCTTGCTAATAAAGAAAGTTTTCGCCAGACCTGCTCTCGTTTGGATGCTGTGCGCTACACACCTACATCTCTGGAATTTACTATATACAGCGGCACGCATTGGAAGGGAGACTCTGGAGGTGAACAAGACAGTGAGTACTCATAAGGGGCTATCCCAATGAGGTGAAGGAGGGTGTCCTAGGACAACTTCCCCAACCTTCAGGGCTTTCTGGTGCCCCACCCATTATTATGGACTGAGTATATAATTAAATGATACCTTAATACCCAGTGTTCTCCCTCCCTTCAGAAGCACACACACAGCACTTTGAGCACCATTGCTCTATAATAATTCAGGCCAAGAAGGCCTGGTAATTACCCCAAAAAGAAAATGCCTAAATTGGAAGGCAAGAAGGAAAGAAAAAAAAGGGGGGGAGGGAACGGCTGATGTCTGACAAAGAGGTGGGTGCACAGGAATAGTGCACAGGCCGCTCACAAGATAATGTTTCGCTGGGGGGAGGGATATGTTTTGCCATCGCTGTTCTAGGGGCTGAATAGGGCAGTTATATGACTTTGCAGCTCTCATAGAGTTAATCCTCTCTGGCTTGGCTGTTCACCTGCTGGCTAATTAATCAGAAAAGTGCCTTAAAAGTATGGAAGCAGCAAGGCACTGTGAGACAGTTTTTCCCAGAGAAGGGATGAGACAGAGGAGCTCCCCAGCTAACGGAGGCTGGTAAAAGAAGTATGAGAGACACAGCTGAGAGAGCTGTGCTGAAGCAATGACATCGCCAGCTGGACTTACAGAAAAACCAAACCCTTATTTGCGATATACAGAAACTTTATGTGCTTAGCAATAATATCTGTTTGGGGTGGAATGAGCTTAGCTATCCACCCGGGTTAGTAAGGGTTGCTGCTGAAATGTGTAGTTAGCTTTCCTAATGGAAATAGGATTTGATTTTATTATTTGGTTTTTCTCAAAGGGACTGTGGGCCTATTCATATTATTTATCCCTGTAAATAAACCCCTGCTTAGAAAGTACAGTGTTTCCTGCCTCATTTGGGACAAAAGAGACTGCAATGTGGTGTCGGCATCACAATACATTTTAATACTACTTCATGAGATAACGTTATGGGGTGCCAGTTTCCCCTGTGCATTTGAATGTCCCACGTTACGTGACCGGGGGATTTAAATCATGCAGGGCGATAACGGCACCCCATAACGGGGCCTGTATTTCATGAAGTAGGGGGTCCCCGAGGCTGAAACCAATGCGGTTCAGCTCAGGAGACCCCCTGCATTTATACACTATTATTAAAGTCACAATAACAATTATTTATGAACCATAGCGGATATCCACTACGGTAATTAAGCACCTTTCATTTTAATGTTTCGAATAGTGTGCAGGAGCAGGGGGTAACCTGAGGTGAACCGCATTTATTTCAGCCTCGACTGCTTCAAGAAATACAAGCCCCATTTTGGGGTGCCGTTATCGCACTGCAGATTTAGAATACCCCAGTTATGTTTCGCGGAAGTTTTTACATCACAGGGAATACCGGCACCCAATAACAGGGCCTGTATCATGGGAAGTAGGGGTCCCCGAAGTGAAACCAATGTGGTTCAACTCCGAATCCCCCTTGCTTCCACACACTTTTATCAAAATCTATATAGAAAATAGTTAATAGTTTTGGCACCTACATGCTAAGGCAACTAAGGTCATAAAATAGTGTCAGTAGAGAAAAGAGGGTTCGGTTTGACATCCAAAAACCCTGGACAAAAAATGGAACTCACCGGCCAAAAATTAAATTAAAAACATCTTTATTGGACTTCATAAAAATGTGAAACATCCACATGAAAAACAAGCTCCTCCTCCCACGTGTTTCACTCCGTCACTGGCAATTTCTCAAGGAGTATGACAAGATGTTTTTAATTTAGTTTTTCACACATAGCTTCTCCATTTTGACTTTATTTTTATTAAATAAATCATGACACGGTGTAATATGTCATGTGTTGTTGTTCATCTGAGGTTGTATTTACCTAATTTTTAGGCCTGCTAAGGAACAGATGATTGTTATTATGTCCTGATATGTAAAACCATAGAATTCAAAGAGGGTGTACTTTCTTTTTCACATACAGCTGCGGCCGCCTTTATCTTAATGCGGCCGTATCGGCGCAACTCTGATAACTGCGGGCAGATGCCGTATTTTTTTTTTGTCCGGAGTTTATTGCGGTATTTTAGCGCTCGTAATATTAGCTTTTTATTAGCGCTATTTGCAATACTGAAAAACCGTCTAAAAACTCAGGGGGACGTTCGCGAGCTTTTGTCTTTGAAGTCTAATACTTTAGCAGTTCAACCTACGTCAGTACACAGTCTGCGTGTGCGCGCGCAGTAATTGTAAATTTGCATATTTATACATGCATTTGCAGTGATGTACTGTACAGTATGTCTCATTTGAAAATTGTTGTAACTCATAGGCGTGTACAGTACTGTAAAAGTATCAGATTTCGGCATATACAGCGCTCTCCCCTCGCTCGCCCCCGCACACACACAGGATAATTTACTGTACTGCACTGCAGTATTTCAAATTCTTATTTTATCTACAGTACAGTACACCTCTCCCACACCATTCCTTCGAATGTGTGTCTTTCTGGGTTCAATCACATTCCTGCTTGATAGCTGATGATTACTGCACATGCGTCTGTAAGTTCACCACTGCTTGCTTGCGAAGTTCAAGAGTGGGTGAGCAAAAAAAAATATATATATTTTTTTTTTCTCTTCATTTTTTATTTTAATTTTCTCCACAAGCCTGCCTAAACCATCTTGATATTACGATATTCAATCTGTGCTGTAGCTTTTGACTGCGACACTGCGTTTGACTGCACATGGTTGATTTGTGTGCTTTTTATGTATTTGGGGGTGTAGGGATCAAATTATTATGTTGACATGCCTTTTGAAAATATGCAATTTGTTTGAACTGCAGTACAGCTAATCCTTCATGCAGCTGTACCCTGTACCCCCCTCCCTACGCACACACACAAGGCTCGCTCAAGCAAGGATTAGAACCTCTTATCGACAGACACCTCTCCAGAGCCATTCCGTTTCTAAAGCTTGCCATTGTGTTTTTAATCGTCCGTCCCTAGCCGAGCATCACCTCTCTGCGCCGGCGTGCCAAATTTTCCTATTGTTGGCTATGAGTCACCTCTCTGTAATCCTCTTTGGGAAAGGAGCTAGCTGATGATTACTGCGCATGACTCACCCATCCACCCCCCAAACTCTTTGAGGCTTTGTTTACGGTAATGCTTTTGATAATCCCTTCTCGAATTTGATATGTAAATCTGATTTGCACAGCACTGTGAAATTGAGAGTTAAAAAAAACATTATCTGATTCATGTTGTTGATGCAGTAAATTACCACTTTTTGTCATTCTTTCTTTTTCTTTGGTGTAGGTGTGTGTGTGTGGGGGGGGGGTTGTCAATGAGTATGATTATCATGAATGTAAAGAAATATTTATTTTATTTTATCCGGAACAAAAAATACAAATATAAAAATAATCATGAATAATACAAAATGTACACTGGCGACACACTTTATTCGAGCTCGGCTAGTCCCACGAATTCGGGTATACTCGGGTGTATTGAGGTTTGTGACTGTTTTCTGCCCGAGTGCATTGAGGTATTTTCCAGGCAGGGATTGAAGCATTTTATTCCCGCTGGCTGCAATACTGCACAGTATATATATATACTGCATTACAATTCATGAATTTATGCCATCTGGTAGACACACGAAGAATTGCAGCCTATTAAATCCTAATCATTATCATTTAACAGATCAGCCGCCCGTCAGCCAGGCATGAACCCAGGCTGGGAAGGCAAACGCAACGGGGCTTGTCAGAGGTTAGGAGCGGCGCATTCCAGGTATCTGCCAGGTACATACTGGGTATTTGCTCGAGTAAAGTGTGTCGGTGCAGTAGTCATTATTCAGATCTTCTGTCACATGAAAATTGAGGGCCGGTGGATAATCATTATCCTTATCCTTAAAATCGGGGCTGTTTGCGGCCCTCGAGGACTGGAGTTGTGCAGGCCTGACTGACTGTAAATGTTTTGACTTTCTGTACATAAATGTTTTCACTAGCAGTAAACCATACACCTGTTGATGTTTTGAATTGCTGTACACTTAAAATGTTTTTACATTGTATTTGTAAATAATTGTTTTTGTACTTACTCCACCAATAAAAGAAAATGTTGATTTGTTTTAAAATTGTTCCATTGTCTCCTTTTATACTGTAACAAAATACAGTGTTTCTAGAACAGTACTGTCCAGGCATACTGTACTGTATACTGTAGGCATGCTCAGTACTGTACATCATAAGCATATTAAAACAATACATGATGTACGGGTATAGAATACACATGTACTGGAATACATGTACAATAAATGCATACTTTTTATTTTTCGGGTTTATTATACAGTATATAAAAAATATTGTATACGGTCTGAAAACAACAGCATACTGTTTCAGATTTTCTATGAAGCTCTCAGTGACCGTATTCTATCCTAATCAATAACAACGGCCACTAAACTGTAGACTCCGGTACGTGTTTTTTTTAAATCAGATTCAACAATGTGCAGGCATTGTAACACAAAGCGATATTATCCATCAAAATCCCCCCATTTGCCGTTTTCCGCATGAGATAACAAAGTTTTCTTTTCTGAGGAACAAAAAAAAGTAAAAGTTTTACTGTAATGGTCAGTCAGTCCCCCAAAGAAGTTCCCACAGTCAGTCCCACCAATAATTTTCTCAGGGGGCGTCTCCTGTTCACATGCGCATGCACCTACCGTCGATGTGATGACACGCATATGCGTTTCAAGAAGGTTCCAATGCGCATGCGCCTAGCTTTTCACAAATTGTGCAGTAACTACTGTAGAAGCTGCTCAGCCAATTATATTGCTTACAGGAAAATCGCTTGACTTTTGAATCGCATTGATATTGAAAATAAAAAAACAGAATTTAATACGGCAACATTACTCACCATAGACGTTCCCAATCAGCTGCCACCGAGCCACTGCCAGTCCCATATTCTTGATCATACACATCGTTGACAGGTGACAGCGGGACTACTACACCTATAGTCAGCTGATGCGGCTGGAAATCGCTTAGGTACATGCAAGCTTGCTCGAATCTGTACACAAAATCCAGCTCAGGCTGCAGGTATCCGGGCGGGGACAGACAGCAAGGGTTGCCGGTCACCAGGTTTTCACTGACGGTCGGACCGTTATTGGAAGCTGCCGCTGTCGCATTGCTTGCCTGTGACTGACGTTTCTTAGTTGGTTTTTACACGACCTTTCGCCTTTTGCAGTCTCCATGATCATAGATATGGGAAAAACCCGATGATACACACCAATACCCTCCAATAACATCGGGATCAATACGAAAAAAACATGGATCGCTACATAACTTTTTCCTTATTGCACGCTTCCACACATGAGCATCTGGCGAAAATTTGTAAAAGTCATAGTTTTCGATAAAATACTGATAAATTTGAACAACTGTTGCCATCTTATCATCTGTTGCATTAATCACGGCCCATATTAAATAAGCGTACGTTCTGTTGGGTTTTTGGAACACGGACTGCAGTTGTGCACTCATGGCGGGCCTCTCAGGACAATAACTCAAGACCTGTGCTTGTCTTTTTTCAATATTAAAAGCCTAAATTGATACATTATTGTAACTTCTTCCTTCAGTCCCAAGGCCAATTTACAATGGACCACTGTGGTATTTTTTTTTAAACAACTGCAAGTCGACACATTACTGAAGCGCATGCGCATTACAATTAATTAATATCTGCCATCTGGCAGATACGCGAAGAATTGCAACCAATTAAATCCGAACCATTATCAGTAAACACATCAACCGCGCATCAACCGCGGGTGTGAATGCAACATGAATGCGGAATAAATGCGGTCAGAATGCGGCATGAACGTGGTGAAGTGCAGTGAAGAGCGTGGCATTCGGAAAAAAAAAACGAAAAAATTTGTAGATGTTGGAGAATAAAAGGGGCCGCGGCTGTACACATCTCAAAATGTAATGTTTTCATTGACAAGATTTCAATGATAGTAAGGTCACTATGTCACATCATATGTTCACAATAGCACTACAATTCATAATGTCCCTATATGAAAGTTTAAAACATTGTTATGTATGTTTAAAACAAAATAAATCGTGTATATTTTGATCATATACTGAGATAAATAACACTATTTTCCTGTTCTATGTCTACAGGCACATCAGTCACAACTGTTGAACTTGAGATCCTAATCAATGTATATTCCCATGCACATTCTGTAATGACCACACTTTCACATAGGCACGTACTGCACCGACACACTTTATTCGAGCAAATACCCAGTATGTACCTGGCAGATACCTGGAATGCGCCGCTCCTCACCTCTGACAAGCCCCGTTGCGTTTGCCTTCCCAGCCTTGGTTCATGCCTGGCTGACGGGCGGCTGATCTGTTAAATGATAATGATTAGGATTTAATAGGCTGCAATGCTTCGCGTGTCTACCAGATGGCATAAATTCATGAATTGTAATGCAGTATATATATATATATACTGTGCAGTATTGCAGCCAGCGGGAATAAAATGCTTCAGTCCCTGCCTGGAAAATAACCCAATGCACTCGGGCAGAAAACAGTCACAAACCTCAATACACCCGGGTATACCCGAATTCGTGCGACTAGCCGAGCTCGAATAAAGTGTGTCGCCAGTGTAAAATGTTGCACACAGTGCTTTCTTGCACTGGCGTACAGTCAGGTGTTTTAAACTTACCCATCAGAGGTCTTCATAAATTTCACTAACCTCTTGTGTGTGTCCCAAAAATAATTTTTTCACCGGCAAATAACATACATGAGGGTGTGTAGGCATTCTATTATGAAACTTATTATCATTAATGTGAACTACAAACTAACTAAAAAACTCTCTATCAGCGCTTGATCCAAGTGAAATATGTGAATTTGAGTGATTACACCAAACCCAATTGAAATACGTGTAGATACAAATGCAGCCAAGGGGGCAGTAAACAATAGACCGTTCAAATCCAATTAACAATACAAATACAAAAATAAAGTCCCCGGCGCAAAAAATGATGATCACAGTACCATATCAAAAGACAGTCCTGGATGGAGTGACAGTCCTGATAGTGGAGTAATACACCAACAGATGTAATGAGGTAGATTTTCTTCCAGGTGTGATTTCCCAGATGATGTCTGCAATTACAAATAAAAACAAAAACACACCATTGCGCAGTATATAGACTCTAATACCCTAACCAGGAGAAGAATATCCCTACTTACAAGATAGACTCTTGTTGATTCAGGGGAGAGAATCTGTTCCAGGCTCTTTTCTTCTTCACCTTGATGTCCACAGACCCCACGTGGTTCCCAAGATGGCCCTCTTCACCCCGATCAGCGTCCTTGCAGGGGCAGCATGCACCGCAGCAGCCGTAGGTGGAGAAAAATAAAGACAGCCTAGTGTACTCCGCATAAAACTTTATTAACAATGATAAAAAGCAGCAATGTTCACACTCACAATATGCAAGGGCAAACGTGCCACTCAAGGATGCCATCCGCAGCTTGTATCCAGCACAGTGGGGATGAGGTCCAGGTACACAGTGGGTGACGGCTGACGTGCACTGTACTAGGCTCCTCCTACCTATGCGTTTCGTACATATGTACATAAAAAATATGTACATAAAAAATGTACATAATTTTTTTTGGCATATGTACATAAAAAATAATATGGATGTTAACAAATCATGTATTTATTGATAAGCAGATAATACAATGCATAACAATCTAAATGTACATGCAAAATCATAACAGTAACGCATAATTACTTTGTCATTATGTTCATAACATATTATAATATTTAATTATATAGTTATGGATGAAGAAACCGAGTAAGGCTTGTCTGCCACCCCAAATCTGTAAGTGAGGAGGAATTTTTTGTTGAGAGCCAAGATATTGAATCTGGAGAGGAAACTGTAGAACACGAATATGCTGAGGCATTCAGATAACTTGATGTCCCTGACCCCAATGATTCTACACCAGAACAAGCATTATTTGAACATGACAATCGGGAAGAACAGGATATTGATGATCCTATAACAGAAGAGTTAGAGGACGGTGACCCTCTACAACCAGGCCAAGGGGATGATACATGTGCATCTGCATGGTCTTCATTAAAAACAGCAGAGGAAGTGTTTTTCAAGCATTAACAGACTGTGGCAGCCAATCAACAGCAAACCAATGACACCATTTGTCAAGAACTGAAGAACATGCGAGACCTTTCCCAGGAACAACTGGAGACTCTAAAGGCCATTTGAATAGTCTAACTATTTGTAACGGGTATTCCCTCTATCCCAATCAGAGATATCGTGTGTGTGGGTGGAAACCTATGTGTTACCAGGTGTGGTGCATATACCTGTAGGTTCACAAGAGGCCTGAGCCTCCGCTTGTTGGGAACCTGGGGTGAGTCCGTCAGCTCGATCTGATTTACAGTGCCTCCACCTGTGTAGGGTTCTAGAAATGTAGAAGGTTGCCTACACAGGACCCACATATACAATAAGTACATACACGAGGATGTATATAACCAGTTTATATATATATGCAGCAAGTAACACACTCTTAATAACATACATTACTAACACTCCCCCTAGGGGGTAACTCCACCATGTAACTCAGTCCTCACAGTGTCTCTCACTCCACTAGGAGTGTACCTGCCCATCACGTGTATCCCCACACCGTGTCCACAGCCTAACCCCTTTGTCCCGTGGTCAGCGCTGCCATTATATGTAATTATAATGAGTATGGTATATGTTGGTGCACTTATGGGGGTACCTGCTGACCGCTCTTGCACTCGGGCCTGCAAGCAACTTCGCAAAGGATCTGCTGCTTGGGGATTCCGTCTGATCCCGTGTTTCCTCGCACGGGGTCCGCCAGGGGCGATCCCACCCTGGAGATAGTCTCTGTCTCTGGGGCACAGACTTGAGCCCAAGTCTCTTTTCTGGAAGCGCAGCGTCCGCTGTGTCCCTATCTATCACTGGCACTAATGTGACAAAGTCCCTAACCTAGGGCCTGTCCCTATAGCACCACAAGCTGGGGAGTTCAGGACTTATCTGGGGCCTAGGGGCGTTTCTGGCCTAATGCAGTGGGTCACAGACCCCTGCACTCACCTCCTTCCCCTAGCTCTCCTGGTCCAGCACTGACTAGCGTGGGCTCAGCGCATGAAATGTATCAAAACCCTCTCTGCAGTGAGATCCTAAGCCCTATTGTCTCCCTGGCGTCACGTGTGGTCTCCTAAGGCTCATGGGACTCGTAGTCCCTGCTTAGAGCCTTCCCTGGTAGGCTAGGGTTTCGCGGGCTGCCACTGCGCATGCACAACTCGTCGGGGCCGCCAGAGCCTACTGCGCATGTGTGGACTCATTCACAACGGCGGCGCCCTGCACGGGAGCCGCCGGGAACCTCTGGAGCGCAGAAGCACTCCCTGCATGGCCCCCACCCTCCAGAAGTGCCGGCGGGTCTATCGAGTGACCCCCGGCAGCGGAGGTAACGAGGAGGGGGGTCGCGGGACAGGGGACCTGGCTACATATTATTGACCAAAATATGTCACAGGCACAGGCCCTGCCAATAGTATAGGCCCAGCCACTGGCCCTGGCACAGGCCTAGCTATGGCACAGGCCCAACCACTGGCACTGGAACTGGCAAGTACAAGCCAAACTCACAGTCCTGTTGTGGCCCCAGCAATACCAGAATATGTGCCACCTATTTGTGCACCACCTAACACTTCAATAACAGTATCTTCGACATTTACTAGTCAAACAGAGACGAGCTCAAGACCTACCACCTGGTCTTCAAATTAAAGATTAAGTTAAAAAAAACATTAGGCAATCACATAACATCTTTAAAAAAGTGAAACCAACTAATGATTTGGACCATAGTATATACATCTCCATGTTGGACCCTTAAATTATACACTAAGCATATTCAAAATAAGTCTGTTTACCTGGGTTTGTAGTTAGTTCAAAGTAGTCAAAAATTAGGGATAAGGGAGTGCATGTTCTGATATCAATCAGCAATTCATCTTTCATGATTTTAACATGTCCTGCTCATGTATAATGTATGTACAAATATATGTGTCGCATTGAATTCTATATAGTACATGTATGAGGGATATCTTTATTATAACTGTATACACAGTGAAGTGTGACACGAGTATACATATTTTACACATTTCATACAAACGTACTATACTTCAGTAATGCTAAAGCCACATCCTGTATAATGTGAAATTAGTAAGTGTTTGAGAAAATATTTAATGAGAAAGATCTAGTTATTTAGTACACACAGAGAAACATACTAATTAATTCTTTAGACACAATAATGTTTCCAATTAATGGTGTTTCATACAGTAGTTTGGCTAATGAATTATGTTGAATATTCAAGCCAAAATGATACAGTACACTGCCTGCACCTGTATGTGGGAGAAGATGACATGGACACTTCTTCCTTTGTATAATGATCTTGTACAGTGTTCTCCACATTGCGAACAGTTTGATACTTTTTACACAAGCTGATTTTAAGGAATAGTTGCATTACTTTCCTCCATTCCATGAGAACACATGCCATTAGAAATGTCTTTAAACAAGAACTCTGTTCTGTTATGCATATCTCATACTGTAGTGCCCACGGTTATTCTAACACAAACCAGTGGCAATCACCAAAAAGACCCAGGTACATGCTGGATAAATGCCTTAAACTAGACCCAGCATTTCTGCATTGATTAATGGCCCATCAGATTAACAGCGGGTTGTGTTAATCTTATGGGTCATTAGTTAATGCAGACATGCCTTAAACTTGCCTTAAACTAGCCAGGTTACACCCAGCACATACCCAGAATGTAATCGGGCTAGTTTAAGGCAAGCTTTAGAATACTCGTGGTCTCTTCTGTGTATAGCGATTTTCAATACCGAACTGAGTAAAGAGCTACTGTATCAGAGATATATGAATATATCACTGACAAATACCCATTTTATCAAAATAATCCAAAGCCTGAGGTATGGTGAAATTCGATCCGACAGACTTTATCAAGCCATGATTGTTTTATTCGAAACTCACCATCTCCAGGAAAGAGGGGTGGCTATTGGTCAGTGCATAAATCATAGATGTGTATGTTTGATCATGGAAATTTAAGAAGAGTGAATTTTTGGCCACAACTACCATGACATAGATGCCCGCAGCAATGCCTTAAATATTCAGCAGAATTGTTATTCTTTTCAACCGTAGTGCTTCAACAAATATCAGAACCATGACGGACCTAACAATTACAAAAACATGCATAATAATGACCTGCTCCAGCAGATGAAATGCCACAAAGTAACTATCTGGATCCGCCTCAGTACATTACACAATATCCAAACTATTATGGAGCAAGATACAACCCAAACGAGCTAGACGCACAGACCAACCAATTGATTGACTACAGCAGCTACCTCCACAACAACCCATGCATGACAGAATAGGAATGCAATATAATGCAGGTAACTATAACAATTGTACATTATACAATCCGTGAATCGCTTATTCCTGAATGACACGCATATGTGTACCATTAATTACGCATGCGCGTATCATAGAAAAAAAAGTTCAGTTTATAAACTTTTCCGTGCCCCTTTTACCTCCACCATTATTTGTTAATATTACAGAGATCGTGGCGTGAAGAGCACTAGATGCCGGAACAGACTTCTGAAAGAAGGTAAGAGCCAGTTAATGAGATCCATTGCAATATTGTTTAATGTGCTGTGCAATGCCGCTGTAAATCAGATCACCTCCTGCGCATCCCTTAAATGTGAATCCACAATGTTTACGCCCCTCGGTTTGAAAAAAGCTCTCCATTTTGTGTTTTTGGAGTTTAACAAATATGTAATATGTGCAGCAATGCAGTACATATATGCATAATTATTTGTGTACTTTGCCTATGGATACTTTATGATGTGTTTTGATCCTCTCATTCTGTGTTAATCACTTCGATAAATGGCAGGGAATGCTGCAGATTAACAGCTAATATGTAACATTCTGACAGGTATTTTGTGTTATGTAGCATTGGGTAGATATCATTGTTGCAGTGATAGCATGTGTAGCACAAGAAATGACTGTAGTACAGTCTGTTTGGGTATTTTCACTTGTTGCCAATTCATATATAGTTGTTAGATAACGTATTCATGCATAATAAAAAATCAGTTGTAAACCAAATATTTTTAAGATGTCACAAAATATTTAAATATGCAAACGTGTACTAGCCAACTGTTAAATACAAAAACAAGTAAGATGTCTGTTTCGATCCAGCTGAAATGTAGTAGGAAACGTGTACATTTTAAGTAACATTAACAGATACTACATGACTACTGTTTGTTGATGACTCTAAATCTTCTCTTAACTCCTCATAGAGTTCAAAGATAGCCGCTGAGCTCAGTTGATAGCGCCTGATGATGTCGGCCTCACTCAACCCCTCTAGGGAGCATCTTGCTTGGAAATGTCAGGGTGCCAATTCCTACCTTACAGGGAATCACTCTCTCTCCATCTCCATCTCCATCTCCTTAATTGTAATAGAATCTCCCTCCTCCTACTCTCAAAGTACTCCAGCAAACAACAATTCGCAATGACATTCATTTCACTCTCGAAGGTATGTGTTTGCTTGAATCCTTTAAATAGGCAGCCTAATAAGCCACATTAGTGTAAACGATAGCATTTGTATAGTATGTAGAACATTAGGATTGTATTAATCCAAGCAGTCATTATAGTTTGAATGAGATGTGTTACACACATAATATAAGATGATGTAATCTGAAAATAAACACCATTCATTAATCCACAGTCAAAGCGATGATGCGACCCAATATGAAGAATTGTTGTTAAAAAAAAATGTCAATCATGACATTTGTATGTAACATGTTGGGTCATAAATGTGTTAAATCACAAGAAGTACTTGGTTTTTCTAGAGAGTTATTGAAAAGGTTTGATTAATGTCAGGGTGTTTTCTGATCACGGGATTATTGCCCGTTATATTAACCCCTTCTTAACGTTTGCGGTTAGACTATCAAGTTATGAAGATGGATGTCATTCAATTGTTATTAATTTGGATTCAATAACGGGTTCTCCTTCGATTCAAGTAATGTGAATCGGCTCCATGAACCCCGGGGGGCCCTCGGTTATTCATGCCAACACCCGGCACCCTTGGCCACACAGTTATTCATACCAACACTAGGGGACCCTGGGGGCCACACAGTTATTCATACCAACACCTGGGGACCCTGTGGGGCACACAGTTATTCCAGCCAACACCCAGGGACACCGGGGCCACACAGTTATTCATACCAACACCTGGGGACACCGGGGCCACACAGTTATTCACACCAACACCTGGGGACCCTGTGGGACACACAGTTATTCCAGCCAACACCTGGGGACACCAGGGCCACACAGTTATTCATACCAACACCCGGGGACACCAGGGCCACATAGTTATTCATACCAACACCTGGGGACCCTGTGGGAAACACAGTTATTCCAGCCAACACCCGGGGACCCTGGGACCCACACAGTTTTTCACGCCAACACGCGGGGACACAACCGGCCTTTTGTATTAATTGTGTGGTGAAAAAAACGTAATAATTGTTTTTTTCATGACTCCATTTCTTTTGTGCTAGACTTTAGCTGGTGAGAAAATTTGGCAGCCTTTTTAAGTACGATTCATATATCACTGCTTAGTGAAGCGTGCTGACTGGCAAGACAGTTTGCCGTTTTTTGCCTGATTGGATGTATTTTTGTTCACTTTTTTTTGGCTAAAAAAAATGCCTTTTACAGCCGATAAAGCACTGTTATCATTACTTAGTGAATCGTGCAGCAGGCATTATCGGTCTTAACAGCAATTTATCGTACTTAAAAGCAGTTATTACTGCTTGGTGAATCACCCCCCAAAGTGTTAACATCATCATGAGCTCTTGTTGAGTGCTAGAGGTATGCAGCAAGCAGTTAGCTTCCTATTTGTTTTCGAACTTCAAAACATTGAGGTTTTTAAAAGTTGCAAGAAGAAATCAGTGCAACCTGAAATATGGATTTTGCTGCAGAGAGAATAAGGGAGAGAGTATAGTGCACGCTCTTCAGCTTTTTTTACTTTTCAAACTTCAACACATCTGCATTCCAGTTGAAATACTCAATACAAATGTGCGAACTTGCTAAAATTGGAGAAGGACAAAGGTTTTTTTCATCCATATTACTTCCTACATCCAATACTGCAGGCACCAAAATGCATAAAGCCAATAATGCCAAATTGCCTTTATAAATAGAAAATGCCCTCCCTCCAAGGCCTGCTTGTATGCACCACGATGTTGTACGTTGAGTCCCTCCCAGTGTTTCCATTAAGTTGTAATATACCCAAACAAACCAGTAAATGAGTGGAATGGTTAAAGAGGGCCACTAAACATAATAAAGCAAAAAAAGAATGTCTTAAGCTGGCATCATAAAATTGAAATATGCAAATATGCAGAGATGTCCCAGAATAGCATACATAAAATAAACAAACCCTACAGTAGCAATAAAGTGAAAGAAAAAATAGAAAATAGAAAATAAATAAATACATGTACATAAATATGCAAATAAAAACAAAACATAAATCACACCTTCAACATTTTAAAGACATTTACATATTAGCCCTCACAGAGTAAACTAAATAATAGAATAGAGCAGAACTCCTATTGGAAGTAGTTGTGAGCAAGCAGCATCAACCTCAGACGTAATCTACAGTCCAAGAAACAGGTTAGGTTCAACAGGTCATTCAATCCTAGATGAGTGACAGTTCTTAATTTAAAAATCCACTGTGCCTCTTGTCATCAGAGGATAGTACTTTTATCTTTATTCTGTAAGGGGCAAGATGTGCCCCATCTTTAAAGTGACCCATTTTACAGTAAGTGGCATACAATATGTTATTGAGTTAAACAGTGAATACTAGAAGACTCCTCCTATTTTAAGATCCTAACAATCTTTTCTCAGGTGTGCACTCTGTTAACTATTTCTATTCCTGTTTTTGCAATTAACATTTGCTGTGCTGACAAGATTCAAAAATCTAACTGCTAGCATAAGTATGAGACCTGTCTCATAACAATTAACATAACATGTGTCTCCTGTGCCTCTGATGTGTTAATTGACCTACAGTATGCCGTGGCAGAACTTGATTGTTATCAAGGGACTTCTTATGCCTTTATATTTAGTGACAGAAAGGGGGAGTAGCATCTGCAGGGTGCAAGCAGAGTCCCAGTTTTAAAATGGACTATTTTATGTGGTATACAGTACAACATTGAGTTAGACAAGAGTGGAACAGAAGTTCACACCAGCAACACTATTGGTCTTGGATTCTGGAGTTGAACTAGCTGGACAGGAGTATATTTTCTATCAAAGACTCAGGAAGACGCAGAACTCTTCTAGAGCATCACCATTAATAAATTGTTTATTTCTCACATCTTGCTCTTCACCTTTCTCCTAATGTCGTTTTCACTGCCCAGGCCGTACCCACCTCTAAACACTCAACTAGCCCTGATACCATTGCCATGCCTCCTCTACTGTTTATATTTGCTCTAACCTCACTTATTTCCAAACTACACTTTTCTTTCTACAGTACCATCCTGATTCCTCTAACTCCATTCATATATCTCCATCTCTCCTTTCTTCTCCATCTCTCCTTCCTTCTCCACTTCTCAGTTCATATGAACTCCTTTGCTATCTGTGCCCTATGACATGACTCTCTAATACTCCCTGAACTAAAACATCCCTCCTCACACATCCTCTTTCTTTCTCTTATTGATTCTCTTTGAGGCTTCAACTGCCATATTAATGATCATTAACTCCCTTGGGCTTCCCGCTTTCCCTCTATTACCTCTTCTTTTGACCTTCACCAATGGACTACTGCCAGCACCCACAAGAATGGCAACTACCTGGACCTGGTTTTCAGAAACAACTTTTCTTTTTCTGATTTCTCCATTTCATACTTTCCTCTCTCTTACCATCACCTCATCTAATTTACTTTCTGTAAGTACTAATCTCCTTCATCTCCATCTACCCCTCATTTCTGCAGAGACCTGTGTTCCATTATTATACTGGCCCTTGACTCTACTTTGTGCTCCACCCGCTCTTCTCTCTGCTGCACTACAGACTCTGAGAGCCTGATCATGAACTACAACTCTGCCCTATTCTCCACTCTTGATGCCCATCTTTTTTTCTGCTGCTCTCGCCCTTCTAACCCCAGACCATGGCTAAATTGACATGCATGATCCTGTATTCGTTTCTTTGAAAGATTCTGGAGGAAATATCTCACACTCTCACAGACATCCTTCTCTAAACATTTGTCCTATGCTGTTTAAACTCTACCATCTCCAAGGCTAAACAAATCTATTTTTCTTCACTAATCAACACTCACAAGTTGAACCCACACCAACTCTACTGCAAGTTGTCTTTAACTAGCTAGATTTAACTTGCTTTGTCTTGAAATAGCTTTAATCAAATTAACTTTGCATGAAAATGAGTGTATGTTTAAACTACTTTAATATAGTTTTCTCTGCATTGTAAGGAGAATTCAGGAGTGGAAAGTGCATATAGGTACTAAGCATAATTATACAGTATAATGACAAATGATTCTTTATTTTATAGATGACAAATATTCTTTTTTTTTTTTTTTTATAGATGATGGATTACCATATGTGGACTCATGTTTTCCAGAGGAATTACAATAATAAAATGATATTTCTTTGTCTCAAAATAAACTGATGCAAAATGGTTTTCAATCTCTTGGCTATATGCCTGCATGCTACCATTGTAGTTCCCCACATGATCCAATGTCAATAGTTTATTTTATTTTATTGGAAATATCTGATTTCATTTATATTTGTGCACCAGATTCTTTGAATATATTTTTCAGAGCAGATCATTGACAGCCAAAATATTTGACCTAAGTCGTTTTTGCACAACACATTTAATATTCATAACGTTGTGTATGCCTGTTTTCTCCTTTACTCACAGTTGCCACATCTGTGTATGATCATGATAAACCGGTTTGGATTAAGGCTTTTAAATGACAAACAAGACTTCTTCTTAAATCGCTCTAATATGAACAAAAACCTAAACTTAAAAAATATATATATATACACAAGGGCCCCAGCACGCACATAGAAACAATGAACAATTGTCAAATGAATAAGTCAATAAAGATATATTTGGCAAAATTTAAAGCAGCTGTACAATGAACCCAAATGCAGGGTCTGGAGATCACATCTCGTGAAATAACATCTACAATAATGTGGAGTAAAAGGAGAGGTTTCTATTTGCATGCTGGGGCCCTCGTGTATATATATCTGATTCTGCTGGGGGGTCCGACATCCCCCCTTCCTCCGTGCACCAATTTATCTATATTGTATATCTATATTTAGTTCTTTGTGGAGTGCTACCTAACAAACATACTAATTGTCTAAACTTAAAAAAATGTAAATTCCTAACCTTGAAAGCTTGCATATGGTGGATTTGAAGACTTCCATGGAAGTATTTTGCTTAAAAGGGAGGTAAATCAAAGCAATTGCATATTAAAAGTGTAAATATGCAACAATATGAACCTGTCATTCTGTCATCTGAAGTATATGCAGCCGTTAAAGAAAGATGTCATTTATACTGTTCAGCTTTCGTCAGAGGTGGGGAAGATTTCTTTCCCCTGCAACCACCATTATGCATTTTTTTTTAACCAATCTGTCTGTGTCAGAAGCTCAGCGGTAAGTCTGCTTCTCTGTGTGAGGGAAATTGTTTTCTACTAACTGATGACCTCAGCTTAGCAGTTTATTTTCTAGTGCATCAAAGCTCACAGCCAGACTTGCTGCAGCAAGTGCACTTTTGAATGGCTTTATGACATATAAAAACCTCTTTGGCATTCATACTGTGAAGTTTTATTGTTTACAAGCTACCAGTAAGTTTTTTTAGTGAAGACACTACAAATAGAAAATCTTTTTTTCTGGATTAAAGATGGTTATATAATTACTATTTTACAAAATGTGTACATTTACTTAAAGATTTATTAGACTCCAGAATTCCATTTATTGTATTTTTGACTTACTGCCACGTTGGGTTAAGCCAGAAATAAACAAATGGAAGTTGTAAAAGAGGTCAGCACTTCATTAAGACCAACAAATTAACAGTGGTCTTCAATATGGTCTGAGCAGTCTGATCAGGAAACCGTGATCAGAAAATGTACTTCCGATTGTGATGATGAGGGGGTAACCAGGCTCACTAATAAAGGTCAAGTCAGTTTGGTTACTTCTGATCCATGTTTTGGGTTTCAGGAGTGTCAGCTCTTGAGCCCAGTGATTGTACACTGGCGACACACTTTATTGAAGTGTGGCCAGTTCCGCAAGCCGGGAGATTTCCCGGCTTGCAAGTGGCAGCCCCTCGGCGTGCCGCGCGTCTCCGATGCGATGTCACGCGTCATCGGGAGCCTGCGCCCCCTGCACGCGCGTCCAGGGCTCCCCGAGGGAGCCCTGGTGTCCTGCGATGTGGGGGACGGCGGCAGGGGGTTCCGGGGGACCTGGCAGACCCGGCAGCGGTAGGGAGAGCACCCCGATCGGAGGGCGCTCTTCCACTGCTTTGGCGCGCGCCCGGCACCCTCCGGCGCGCGCCAGGATACTGCTGCGGCCGAGAACGGGAAAATGCTCAAATAAACTCGGCCGCAGCAGTACATGCATTGTGAATAATTATGCGACAATAAAGAATTTATGTGTTTTTACCTTTCCAGGAGTGCCAGCAAGCAGAGAATGCTAGGCTATGAGTTTCAAGGTTTTATTTTTACAGAGAAAGTGTTGTGAGAATGTGTCTAGAGAGTCAGGGTCCAGAGTTGCTGGATACCCCACAAATGTATTCGGGAATCAGTTCGGACTCCTGGATACATATAGGCAGATTGCTCTGGCAAAATCTCCCCTTGAAAATGCTTGCAGGACTCAATGCTATGATTCCCTGCTTCAGCACAGACTGGTAAATGGGGCATAGGGATGTGAGGTGTTCCTGGAATGGTCCTGGCGCTGTCCTATGGCGTTTGCTCCCAGGCTTCTCACGTGAGGCGTCGACTCTGTCAGTGCGACATCTCATTGGAAAAAAAACTATAGGCCATTAAACTCTTTACTGAGACCACAAGCACACATGACCACAGATGAAAAAAACAGGGTGCTGCAATGGCCTTAGGGGTGGCAGCGCGACCAACCATAGTGCTGTATCTATAAGTTGGGGATGGTTAGCTGCTCAGCAAAGACAGGTTGACCGTTTAAGTTTCCACATCAGGAGTCAGATCGATCTGCTTTCTGAAAAGTGTCAGAACCATCAGGATCTTTACTTATTGCATATTCCCTCAGTCTAGACCATCCAAATGAATAATTAAGAGATAACTGCCTCTGCTTCACACACCTCTACATGAAAGCACCAGAAAAAGACTAAGTGTATGTGTACACTACCCAGATACAGGAGTGCACCAGCGCCTGGAACATCGCCACAATGTTCATTTGGACCTCACCTTCCAAACACTGCTTCTTGGTCTTACAAATGGCTAGCTTAGCCAATGCCATGAGCAAGTTGGTGAGGACATCCCCATGCTTATTGTGTCGGGACACTGGGAACCCAGAAAAAAATTAATAGGGAGAAAAGTGCTGCCAGAACTGCAGGTGAATACCTCTATTTCACCTCATGGATAAGAGGGGCTGTAGTCTGGCGCAACTAAAACAAATATGGTACACATTCTCCCGCTTGTCACAAAATGGGCAAGTGACAGGGTATTCCGTGAAATGATACTGTCTATGCTCAGTGCACCATGGAGGACACTCCACCTCGGATCCTGGTGGGGTGGGTAACTAACTCTGAATAGATTTCCCTCCACTGGTTCCTCTCGCCTTCGTTTGCTGGTAGTACCTGCCTCCAGATGGTATCAGGGTGGGCAACTTGGGTGAGGTAATGCAATATATGGAGAATGAGAGAGTGCAGCCCTTTTCTCTGCTAGGTTCATAAACATTCCGGATATGTCCTCCAACTTGCTGAGGTTGGGGACGAGAGGAGTCTGATGGTTTGCCATGGTTTAGGTCCCATGCAAAGATCCATAGAGCTAAGGTGAAAGGCGGGTATGGCTCCCCGGTCTGCAAAACCCCTCGATGAAAGTGCATGAGTTAGGGTAATGGCATCTTTGAACTCCTGTATCAGATGCCGAGGGACACGGGCAGCAGACAGACCCATACGGTACGTGAGCACCTCCAACTCTATTCAGTCCCATTGGTTCTAGTCCAGGAGATCTCCGACTTTGGTCACTTATGCCATAATTAGTTAGCGGCAGATATAGGGCGACTCCAACATCCGAGCCCCCACTGCCAGATTAAATAGCAGAGGCTCAGCAAGGAAATCCAAACCAACCAGCGCCTTTCCTTTGCTGGTCATGGAGACCATGCTCTAGGCCTTTAGTAGGTCCTGGTAGTATGCAAACAGCACCAAGAGGTCGCTACTCAACCCCTCGGGCTTGATTATAAAGAGTTGCCGATCACACCCCATATCACACAGCTAGTGAAAAAACTGGTCACCAGCCGGCTCTGGCAGATCTGCGAATAGAAATCTCTGCAGGTATTGGAATCAGAAAGTGTACAGTATATCTGTGAGCAGATACATTCCTCATATCTTGCCCCTGTTATAAACAGCTGCATTGTTTTGTAATTTGCCAGATATTTTCCCAGCATATGTGCTCTGTCTCACCTGGTATTCATGCTGCTTTTTCAGAGTAGCATTGGTGTCATGGAGTTGTTTATTATTTTGAATAGTTCATTTGCGTTCCATGCCATCGCAGGGGTATCATTTTTGCTTTTTGAAAAAAAGCATTCCTGGTCCTCCTGCATGGGTTCAGCTAACACTTGGACACCAGATGCTTCCATGAGTCATACAGGGTGCTTTGCTACCTCTGTTGGGTACATAATGGGCTTGCCAGCCAGCTGAGGAGACACCTTCATCTGCTCATCCTGAATCAAATCAAATAAAAAATTTAAATGAGAGAGAGAGAGAGCAAGAGCGAGGGCAAGAAAAAGAGGGCTACAGTAGATAAAGAGGGCAAGAGGAAGGGAGAAAGGGGGAAAGAGAAAGGGGGAAAGAGATATTGAAGGGGACAGAGAGAGGGGGAAAGAGTAGGCAAAGAAGTAGTGAGAAATTCAGAGGTTAGGGTTGTTAATACTATGGGCTCTATGCAGTATGTGCCGAAAAAGTGCAATCGCCAAGGGTACATTATCGGCATGATTCTGCCGATTTCCCCTCTCATATGCAATAAGTGCCGAATCCCTTCCGAATGAAGCCGAAAACATTTGCTCCCACTCTGTCGATGATTTGCCGATCACACACAGGTGTATCGGCGTGCATGGCGAGGTGGTGTTAAGTTCCCCAATGAAACTTCTTGCTGAATCTGCCGAAGCAAGCATGTTTTGGATTGAGCGGCCCATTTAAAGGCAGCGTGTATTTTTATTCATTCTCTGTGTTGTTGGGAGAGAGAGAGAGACACACACACAGAGCTGGCCGATTTACATATTTCATATTGACTGAGACAGTTGTGGTGTATTGTGAGAGGTTTGTCCTGTGTTGTTTTGTTTACATCTTTGTCTTGTTTTCACTTTGTAAGTGTTCAGTGCGATTGTCTTTACATTTCTTTTCTGTTCTTTGTGAGTTCTAGAGGTATGGCCGCAAGGCGTGGGAAGAGTGATGCTGGTGTGAGTGATACTGGTAGTCGTGTGAGTACGCGTCTGAGTGAACGTAGGATTCAGGGGAGTGCTGTTGCTGCGAGTGCAACTTTTGTTGCTGGGAGTGCGAGTGGTGTTGCTGTGAGTGCGAGTGCTGGTGGTGGCTCTGTTGCTGGTGCTGCTGGGGTGGTTGCTGGTGGCCCGCTTTTTGAGTCTCTTCCATTGGAAAAAGGAGAGTCCAGTCAGCAGCAGCCAAGCTCTGGGCCTGCACGTATTCGGAAGAAACGTCTTGAGCGGCCACGTAATCCTCCGTTCAATGAAGAGGAAAACAGAGTTCTTGTCACAGGGATTCTGGAGCACTATGACTGTCTGTATGCGCATTTACTAGGTAAGTCTATCTTTGCATTGATTCTTCAAAGACATGTTATCCTATGTCATGTGAGATGTCTTAATATCAAAATATTATTCTATAATATCTATCAATTAAACTTAATTGTTACACACATATTCCTTCATGCTTTAGAACGACCATAACAATCAGTCTAAAAATTTGGGCAAAGTTCATACAATATTCATGCAAGCTTCCTTACATTTGTATGTTTACACGTAAATGCTCATGCGGTACACATATTACACCTAAACCAGCATGTTTGGTATCTCTTGGAACAGGTAGCAGTTTAGGAAACTGATCGTTTTTATAATAATAATTAACGTCATATATTTTGTATGTATTTCAAGGGCAGACAAGTTCAGCATCAAAAAAAGAAATGTGGGATCAAATAACCTTGGCTGTGTCAGCATGTGGGAATCATGTCAGGGACCGGGCGAATTGTCGGAAGAGATTCGATGATATCAGGGCAAACTTAAAGAAAAAAATCCAAGCACAACGGATGCATGCTTCTGGCACTGGAGGTGGGCTGCCAGCACAATCTCTAATCTTAACACCATTGGAGGAGCAGATGCGGGAAAAATTTCTTCCTGTCGTCATGGATGGTTTGCCCGGGGGCAGAGATATCGGAATTTATTCTGCTCCATTTCCACCAGGTGACAAATGTTACTGTACTAGGCGTGTCGTAGGTTACAGTTCTTATCTATATTTCCGCTGCAACTTATACTTTCTTCCCAATATAAGCATACCTACATATATATCTGTATATATGTCTCTCTCTCTATATCTATATATCTATCTATCTATATATATTTAAATCTAGTTGTCCTACAAAAAGTAAAAATTAATATATATGGTGGCAAAAGGTGGCACTGTGGTATCATTTGCATGTAATTTCCCAGAATCCCTTGCTGCAGTGGAAGCGCTGTATGCTGGGCGATAATGGGGAAAGACAGGGTTGCAGACCTGTCTAAGACGTGCAAATGAGCATACAGTAATATTTACAGTTGCTTTATATATATAGATATATATCTCTATGTGTGTGTTTGGAGACATGTATTGGCTCAGCTATCGTGGATGACATCATTATGAGTAAATATACACAATTTGACCTGCATGAAGGGATTATGTGTAATGATCTTCCAAATAACACACACTGCAACCTTCTACCTTACAAAGCATTCAACATGTTTGCCCTATAGTTGAAAGCAGAATGTATGTGTGAATCTTTGTACAAAGAATGGGTTAACATGCATCACCACAAAGCATATCCGCACTCATTGTTTGTCACAATAATGTATAACTTCGTTATACTGTGTCTGTGCACACAAATGCCTAATTCACTTTTTCATGTATGTGTCGATACATATATACATATATACATATAATATATATTATATGTATATATATATATGTATATATATATAAATTAGTGATAATCTATGTTATACCTATAAACAGGCCATTTCTGCCTCATCAAGTCTTGCATGGAAGATTGTGCATTCAAAGGCGAACATTCCTAATTTGCACAAACCCATTTCGTTATGTTTAATTAAAGCTTTTTTTTCGCTTCATGTAGTATACTGAGAGCATAAATAGGAACATGTATCATATGGTATTTAATTGTGTTCATATGTAGCTCAGTTCAGATTTTTATTTCGCTCATGTACCGGTGTGTGAAACCAGCTGCAATTAATATGTAATCACAGCATAGAGGAGAACACGGGGTGGGGTTGGCACCGAGCCAGATCACAGGGTCATGTTACGGTCAAGTCTTGTGGGACGACTTACAGGTGGTAGAAACAAATAAAAATGTCAGGGTGCTGTCACGTCTTGGGGGAGGGACTACAGTTGTTAGAAGCTGACAAGGTGAACAGAAGTTCACCACATTCATTTGAATTGGTAATTCTCTGAAGACTTTCACCCACCAGGCCACTATATATGAAAACGTACGGTAGTCATTCGTTCAATCATATCTTCTTTTTACCTTATAGATACGCTACATTATCACACCAGTACCATCTGTGAGCTACACACTGCATGTGTTGATGAGTGTCAGCCACATTGAGCAGTACACCTGCTTCTCTTAAATGTTCAGACAGATCACTAAAAACATCCATTCACATTTCCACAATTAGGTACTGAATTATAAGCAGAGTCAACTTTGCTGTCATGGTAGTGATGTACATTATTATTGTTAGATTACTACACAACATATGCAGTGTATGTACAACAGAACACTTAATTTTACAACGCATTCCTGCATGAACATTATATGTTGTATGGTTTTTACAATAAATGTGCCAATTGGGTTCACATGTACATTCATGTTAAGATGGATAATGTACAGCTTGCCAGAAACATATCATTGTCATTTCGTTATGTGATGCTGATATTTAGCCATAAATACTCCCACTACACAAACTTAATGTTAATTATGTACACATTTCAATACAATTCTTATGTTATTCTTCTATATAGTTGCTCCTGAAGCTCATGTGTCACCTGACACTGAACATGTCTCATCACCTGGCTCATCCAGCTCATCATCAAGCATGGAAGGTTAGTGTATGAGGTGCAGCACATCTAATGTGTACATTTGTAGATGTTAATTTGCCATGCTAAATAAATGCCTTTCACATGTAATTAACTTCACATCAGTTATTGTCACAGAAGATGTAGTGTTTCCTGACAACATGTATTGTGTGTGTTGTAAACTATCAGCTAGGAGTTGTGAGGTTACAACAAACTTTCATTCATTCTTCTTTCACACCGAGTCGAAACATCATTGTTACTTCAAGCATAAACTTTTAATTTGACACAAATTAAAAATTATGGAAACATGTTATGTGTTACACTATGAGAACAGTAAAACACATTCATTCAATTTTACCCCTGAGGAAGGAGGCAGAGGCTTCCGAAACACGTTGGGTGGTCCTTGGTATCACTGAGCTTTCCATCAACTGTCCTGATCCCCGCAAGCCGTGCTGTGCTGCTGCTCCACCGAAGCATCTTTTGAATTTGCCACCATAGCCTACACGCGATAGCGAGGAGCTGGTGATTCTGCGGCTTAATCCCTCTGATGCCGGGCGCCTCTGCGCATGTCCAAAACCCCGGAGGACGGAGGCAGGGCATTCAGACTGCTTCCCCAGCCCCTGTGACAGCGTGGATGGACGCTTACTCCACTGACGATATACAGCTACACCTGGCAGACGCTGGCGAGACGTGCAGGAGCAGTGCCAGCAGTGTATGAGAGGGGATACTCTCTGATTATCCACTGCGTATTACCATCTAGGCTCCGGTAAGCGGGCATTTCGGCCAGTTACAGGATATCGTTGGGACCTTTAACTTTGTCATATTTGTCTTATATGTTTTTATGATATATTAAATGTTTTTGATTTAGTCATCTGTATGGTTCAGCAACATTGTTAATCATGGTTTGTTTGTCTTGAGTGTGTACAGTATTATACTATGTATTTCTTTTTTATATTTCATGTTTGATCATCGTCTGCTGAGATCATCATTGAATCTGCCATTCGCCATCTGGTTGTATATTCACTCTCTTATAGTTATATAATTGTTAGCGCCATTGACACCATTACAGTTCCACACTATGAGAACAATTATCATTATATTGAAAAACAAGTGAAAGTTCCATGGCAGTTCATAATGTCTTTCTTTATTTGTAGAACCAGATGTTGCCACTCAAGGACAAATTCACTCAAGTGACCATGAAGATGTTCCCACTCCTGGATTAACCCAGCATTCAAGTCCTCCTGCTCGTGACACCTACTCAGCTATTACAGCTTCTGAAGAAAGAATCTTGGGTGAAGAAAATCGTCGCTATTCAGAAATGATGTCAGTGCTTGAAAGGATGATATCACTGCAGGAAAGGTCAATATCACAAATGTCACAAATTGAAAGAGTCATCATCCAAGTTCCTAAAGAAATCCAAAATGTAAACAGGACATTACAAGCAATAGTTGTGAATCTAAGCCAAGCAAATCAGTTGCGAATTACTGCAAGAGAACAACAATTCCACTTTACCCCATCTGAGGATGGATCTTTACATGCTGCTACTTTTTCTCCAGAGTCATCAGTTCTTCATTCCCCAGTTCTGGATGATACCGGTACAGTAGGTGCAAGTTCTGTGCAGGTCCCTCTCAACATCCAACCACTTACATCTGTTCAAAATCAGGAACGGACACCAACACATGAGACACAAAAAGAAAGTTAGGGCAACAATTTCTACTAACCAGCTTTTGGAAAAAAATTAAAACACCAAAACAAGAAACTGCTCCACCATCAGTCGTGCAATGTTTAGCAACTGGTTCACAACTGCCACATCCCACACCCAGTGCCACTGAAGTGCCACAGCCCACACCCAGTGCCCCTGAAGTGCAACAGCCCACACCCAGTGCCACTGAAGTGCCACAGCCCACACCCAGTGCCCCTGAACTGCAACAGCCCACACTTAGTGACACTGAAGTGCCACAGTCCACACCCAGTGCCCGTGAAGTGCAACAGCCCACACTTAGTGCCACTGAAGTGCAACAGCCCACAAACAGTGCCACAGAACTGCCACAGGCCAGTACAAGTCGTACAGTTAAGGCCAAAGTACTTGGCAAAGGGAAAAGGCAAACACAACAGCCAACAAGCAGGCCTGTGACTCACTCTCAAAAGGATAAACAAAAATAAATAATCACATTCACTAAATGTGTTGGTGTCCTGGTGGTGTTTACTGCAGACTATTTCATGCATAGTGTATGTATGATCATGTACAGATGCTTGATAACATTCGAGTACTATATGTCCTGGTACACATGAATGTTTAGAAATGCTCACTGACTGAATTAAGGCATATTTAATAACATATGAATATGTATTAATCATCAGTTGATTAATGGTACAACATTATTACACAGTTGCCATGTTTATAGAAGCTGACATTCACTTAGCTCTTGTTCAAGATGAGATGTATGTGGGTTTGTTTCGTAATGTAGATAGTCATTTCATGCTAATATTATTGACATACAACTTTAAGTAACTACCCATATAACAGCATACATTTGGATGTTGGGTTTTCTGGTGTCTTAACTCTAACACATTACTTACCTTAATCTTCTTTCATAGTTCATAATGTTGGCATGTGATCATGTATGATTTTTGGTTACAATAACAGATCTGTAAGTGTGTATGAATATATCTTTATTATCTCTGAATCTCTATGGATATATGTATACACACACACAGTGTGTGTGTGTGTATATATATATATTAACTGATATAGATATATATATATATATATATATATATATATATATATATATATATATATATATATATATATATATATATACATACAGTGGTTGACAAATCACCAAAAAATCTACTCGCCACACAAAAAAATCTACTCGCCACCTAGTACCAAACGTGTGCTGCTTGGGCCAATAGGAGCTCGCCACGATGTTAAATCCACTCGCCCGGGGCGAGCAAATGTATAGGTTTGTCGAACACTGTATATATATATATGTGGGTGGTTTTCTGGGTATGCACCTTAACCCTGGCTGTGCTCAAAGCTGTGACCATGCAGCAAGCTTAAGCCTATAGGGAACCATGTTAAAAATGGTTATTGAGGCAAAAAGTGACATTGTGTGCTCATTTGCATGTCATTTCCCAGAATCCCTTGCTGCAGTGGAAGTGCTGTATGCTGGGTGATAATGGGGAAAGGCGGGGTTGCAGACCTGCCTAAGATATGCAGATGAGCATACAGCTGTATTTGTATATATATATATATATATATATATATATATATATATATATATATATATATATATATATATGTATATATCAAGAGAGACTAATAGAGAGAGTCAAAGAGAGAGAGAAACAGAGAGAGAAAGAGAGATAAACAGAGAGAAAAACAGAAAAAGAGACAAACATAGAGATGTGTGTGTATGGTTACATCTAGCTAAGTAAGCAGAAATCTGTTCATCATAGCACTGTAGATGATTTCACACACATTGTTATTCTAATTCAAAGAGTCTACTTGTTTTGCATATGTTGATTGCCTAAGCCAAAAGTAAAGTTTCGATTCCTGTGAAAAGAGTATCTTACCCAAAGAATTTCAGCCAATTATTGTAACAAATTTATTGTGGGAGAAAACCTAGGCGTATAACTGCTAGGTTGTATTATAACCTTGGAAGAAACCGAGAAGATAACATGTAACTATTCACACATTCAGCAGACATCCGTATGCATTCAACTTGACACAACGTACACTTGAAGAGAGAAGAAATGGCAGAAGCTTCCACATTGCACAGCCATCCACGTAAATCATACAAATTTATGATTTATGAAGCAATCGAATCAACGCCAGAGAAAAGTGCAAACGTGGCCAAAATCTATGACTTGATCCAAAAGAAATATCCATACTACCAAGAACCTGACAAACAACGAAATTTTAAAACTTATGTACGATTCACTTTATCCGCAAATGAATGTTTTTAGCGTGTCCATGACCGGCTAAATCAACGATATGGATGCTGGCATGTTGCGCCATCATTTAAACTTACCATGGAACATGGAACATATCTTCTGTTAAATAGCATATTTTTGCCTAATACCAGTGACACTGAAGCCGCACCGACTGTCGCATCTGCTGATCTACCTGCACCCTCCATTCATCAAGACCAGATGCAAGATGGACATAACTACTATGATATTTATCCAAACTTATATGGGCAATACCAATGTGGATGGGAAAACAACCAACAACTGTACGTACCTCTGGACGTCTTGTTTGAAGAAGCCACTGCAGATCCATATGACACCCTCATGGAGATGTGTGTGATTCAGGATTCAACGGCTGCCTCAACCATGGATGATACTGTTGTGCCTTCCTGGAGCGAGCAGTTGCAGCCAAATCAGTTTTGACTTCTACAAGAATGGTAAATACAAATTTCGTTATGCCTTTACTCAAATTATATATGTCTACATTAATAATATACACCATTTGCAAGCCAAATGAGTGGATACAGCTTAACATTGCAGACAGGCTTACATGTAGCGTGCACAAAGACATTATTTCCTATAACAATATACTACATGGCGAACCATTAGTACACATTGGTGACGGAGTCCTAAATCCTAGATTATTATCGCTTTTAAAGTATAATTTCAACATGTTACACTAACTGTAACACACACACACACCTCATTGTTTAGCATTCAACATATAAAAACAAAGTGTCGCCCACATATGATGTGGGACAGTGGTAATGTCCGAAGGCGTCCTTTAAAAGGTTATCGATGCAAGCCCCACCCCCAACTGACGTGCGTGCGTGAAACCATATTGGCTGTGCCCGTAGTTTATTGTTACGGTCAGTGCAGTGTTTCATGCACGTGCGTCGGTGGGGCGGTGCGTGCACAGCGCTGGAGGCCAATGTTCATTCAGTGGGAGGGGTGTTTGCGTGCATTTCACGGTGCCTTAACATGACATCACACATATTTTGTTCGCTCATTGGCTGATCGTCCATTATTTCCATGGGCACACGTCCGTTTACAAAGTTTAGATATGTACGTGTGTAGAAGTGAATTTGGTTCGCTTCCATATCATAACTTCCAGCCATGATATGCGTACTGCTAGAAGCACCATGAAGAGACATGTATTGAACGCACAGCGTACATATCGTTTTGCGCATGCGCTAAGACTTAGTCCACACATTCGTGATGTGCGCGCGCAACAGATGTTGTGCGCACACATTATTATGTATACAGGCACCGGAAAAAAAATATCAGTAGTAATGCCAGCAACTCCATTAGAAAAATGAGACAGTTCTGTATCTGTAGTTTTATCCTTGCAGTTTAAACATATACGTTACTTATGCGTGAATATCCACAATCATATACAGGCATACCCCGGTTTAAGGACACTCACTTTAAGTACACTCGCGAGTAAGTACATCTCGCTCAATAGCCAAACGGCAGCTCGCGCATGCGCCTGTCAGCACGTCCTGAACAGCAAAACCGGCTCCCTACCTATACCGAAGCTGTGCGCAAGCGGGGAGACTATAGAGCCTGTTACAAATGCGTTATTTACATCAGTTATGCACGTATATGACGATTGCAGTACAGTACATGCATCGATAAGTGGGAAAAGGTAGTGCTTCACTTTAAGTACATTTTCGCTTTACATACATGCTCCGGTCCCATTGCGTATGTTAATGCGGGGTATGCCTGTAGAGATGTGTTAAGCGTTGTCATGCTGAGACATATATAAATGTGCCATCTTTGAACATCATGTGTTTGCTGTATTTCACAGATGTCGCGGATGAATACATGGGACCAATGTATGATTTCAGATGAGCCAATCGTTATATTAGATGATTGTGACGACTAGCGAACAACTATTATAATAAATATGTAACAATGCTTTCAATGATTGGTGTGCAGATTAACAATCATTACATAATGTTATCCTATTATGCAAATATTTACTATGCACTTAATTAACATAATGATGTTGCTAAGCACTGAAGTTAGAACTTATATTGTTTTTTTGTTCTTTTCTACTAACATTATATGTATTGCCATGTGATATATGCAACCAACATTATCACTCAGCAAACACATTAATCTACTATATATTATAATCTCACGTGTGACTTTTCAAAGAATGTAAATGCTACATAACAACTCGTAAACATTGTATCTGAACGTACACAATAACAATAGTGAGGTGATAGAAACTGTTTAGTCGTGTGCATTTTATATTATCACCTAAGTTGTAGTGGTAACCTAACATGCATGAGCTAATGAATGTTAGTTAAAGATCATGAAACATGAACATTTGTGTGTACATTTTATTAACACGACTAACTATAGTTTAGTGTTATTAGTAAACATTCAACACATACATAGCTAAGTGAGGCCGAATGAATTATTGTCATGACATATTCATTAAGGTAACCAACACACAGAATTGACAATTTTGTATGTGATATGAAACAACATCTATAATACGTCAAATATGATCTGAAATACACAATAGTGTACACATCATTGTGACTCACATGTCACACTCCAAAAGTAAAATTGTATGTAACCATACTCAGCTAGCTATTGGCTATCGACATAGTAGGTTTATTGTGTATGCCTAACCAAAAATAGCATATACTGAAAATATAGATTTAGTACACATTATTTCCTGACGTACACACAACACCTTTTAGTGGTAAGAAGTATAATACAACCTGTTGATGAATGACATACCGGTGCCACATGCAATTGTCCACACAGCAGAGAAGAGAAAGGTGTGTGAACCATATTCATCTGTTTCCTAAGTGAATGGTATTTGGACAAATGTATTTATCATAACAAAGAATGAATACATCTATGTAGTACTATGAACATATATGTATTTGCTTACATGAAAAAAATGTGTTTATGACATTCAGACTTGTCTCAACACCACTGGCTGTTTGGTAAGTGTCAGCTGGTAAATTGACGGGATGCTCCTCCTCCAAGCCCTGACGTATGTCTGTTTGTAAATTATTGCGGAGTGCCACATTGTGCAAAATGCAACATGCAATTATAATATCAGACACTTTAGCAGGCTTATATTGAAGTGCCCCACCAATTCTATCGAGACACCTAAATCTTGTCTTGAGAAGCCCAAATGTCCTCTCTATGACGGATCGCGTAGATATATGGGCAACATTGTACCTCTCCTCTGCTTCACATTGAGGGTTTGCCACAGGGGTCAACAGCCACGGCCTAATTCCGTATCCTGAGTCACCTATAATCCATCGTGCACAAATATGAAACAATTTGTGTTAACATTATTACATACAATATTTCCTAGAAAACCAAGAGTTGTTTGTTAACACATCGTAATATGTACTCACCCACCAGCCAACCAGGTCCAAAATAGCCTTCTTCGAAAGCATGGAAGACTGATGAGTTTCTCAGGATAGAGGAATCGTGACTTGAACCAGGGAATTTGGCTACCACATGCATAATCTTCATCGTGGCATCGCATACCACCTGTACATTCAGGGAATGGTAGTGCTTACGGTTGCGGTAAGCATGCTCACTCTGACTAGGCGGGATCAAAGCAACATGGGTGCAATCGATTGCACCCATCACACATGGTATCCCGGCTATGGTATAAAAGCCATTCCTGACTTCCAGCCACTCTGTGTGCTCTGTAGGAAAATTAATAAAATTCCTAGCGCGTCTATTCAGTGCACATAGAAACTGGGTAAAGGCCCGTGAGAATGTAGATTGCGAGACCCCGCCCACTATGCCCACAGTTGTCTGGAATGATGCCGAAGCAAGATAATGTAATGAGCACAGCATTTTAACAAGCCCAGGGACTGCGCGACCTCTGTCTGTCACAAAATCTAAATCTCCCCGTATCTCTTCATAAAGAGCTAAGATTGCTGCTGAACTCAAACGATAGCGACTTACAATCTCCTCCTCACTCATCCCATCTAACAGGGTTCTCTTCCTGTACAAACGAGGACGAGGACCAACTTCTCTCTCTTCTCCTCTCATCTCCTTGCCCTCTCCCTCGACCTCTACCTCTCCCTCTCCTGTCCGCGTGCCTGTCCCTGTCACTGTCCCTGCCACTGTCCCTGCCTCTGTCCCTGTCCCTTCCTTGGCCTGTGACATCCTCTCCATCAGCAAGCCTCTCGTCCAATAGAATCTTCCTCCGTCTCATAAACATTTGCATCATTTTCAGGTCTGTAGCTGTGAATGCGCAGGTAATTGTCCTCCTTTAAATACCTATGTGATGACGTCAGGTGACTTGCTGAAGTGCAAGGTGTTACATTAACATATCCAAGTTGTTCACTCCCAACGTGTATCCAGTAGCAATTAAAAGGATTATTTATGTGTGTTCACCAGGCAATCATGATATTTGAGAATGATGTAACGTTAAGCTTTGTACAACCATTTATTGGCAAGTATTTCTGGAATGTGTAATGCATGTACCACTTCAGAACGCAACACTCAGTCATCTAATTAGGATACAACCATGACATTGACGTTGAGAAACTACGTTGCAACATGTGTAATTTGGCATGTTATTGTCACCTGTTCACATAAACTAATTGTAATGTGCATATGCATAATTTAATTCCATCAGGATAGTTGCTATTGATTCAGTTTCAATCGTGTAAAAATGAGTAACTATTATAGATGTGTGTATAAGTTAGCATGAAATGATTCTAATGCATCGTGTACAATGTAAACATGCAATGTTATTGAGTGTCCAATTGCGAACGACATCAAAAGAGGGAGGTCACAAAGTACATGTATACATGAAAACAAACAGCTACATTTACGTTTGATCATGCGTTACAAGCATTGTATAATGTATAGCAACATTACTATACGCTGGATGTGTTAGATGTGTGAAATGTGTTACATCATATAATAAATTGAAGCACACTTAAGTAACATGTTTCATATTATGTGACCTGTTCCTTAAAGAGTTGAGTATAGGATTTTCCCTTGACACATCATAACATTAAGACTAATGTGACACGCAAATCATCATAACATATAAAAGTACAATGTTCTGCCAATAATAAACGTAAACGCTGACACGATGAAGTGAATGACCTCGACACTGTAATGCCAAGCACATATTTATTATGAGCAATAGAACGTAAACAGTCCTATAATGTTATAAGTCCCCGCTCCATTGACTCCATTGATGTAGAGATGAGGTTTTTTTTCTAAGTGCCGTCCCGGCAACCTAGCCGATCCTTCTCCCTTCCAACTTGCCAACTTTAGTTGGCGGGACCAATTGCCGATGAAATCTCCATTTCTGAGTGCCGATCAGCACCGATAAGCTGATTGGGGCTACTTGAATACAGCCGATTTCAAAATGTGCCAAAAGTGCCGATAAGTGGGTTATCGGCAGCCGCATGCCGATAAATTTTTATCGGCAAGAAAAACTGCCGATTTTGAGCACTTATCGGCGCTTACTGAATATCAAATCCAATTTTGGCGGGAAAATGCCGATAAAAGCCTTATCGGCGCTTACTGCATGAGGCCCTAAATTCTTATTTGATGCAGATATGCTATTTGTCAGTATGACTTCTCTTTTGGACCTAATTAATCCTCCTGATTCATTGTTCTCCAAATTAAGAATAACATGTATGAAAGTAGACATACCAGCTTTAAAATGCCTTCAATTATTTATAAGAAGGACTTATATGTTTAATTTGAAAATGTTAAAGTTTACAAAGCATTAGTGGCAGCTTTGGGGAAACACCTGACACTAACCAGCCTCATTATATTCCAAAGGTATCTTGGTTCTTTGAACTATGTTTGTGGAGTACGTAATCTGTTTGAAAGTCTTACTGGTTACTTATGTTAACATGATAAATGCTCTAAGTGTTGTGTTTTGAGTAAAGGCTACATTAAACAACTAGAATGCGTCATGTACATTTATATACCATCTTTTTGCCTTTTTTCACAGAATGACTAAGAAGTGAAATCTAGGAATCATGACGTGTTTAGCAAAAAGTGAGAATCATGATGTCATATTTAACTTCTCCTTTCGTACTGTAAGACTTGTTTTATTTAGATTACTGTCAAGGGAGACTAGGTTATTTACACCTTTTTACTGGGATTATTCATTGAGCAAAACAAGGTAATGAAATAAATTGTAATTTATTCGGCATAAATTCGCTACACACAATGATACACAAAATACAGACAAAAAGACACACTTACTTTGTGACTGGGGTTGAAAACTAGACTTTCCTAGGTGCAGGGAGCTCTATGGGAGAGTTTTACCCTGACCGGGACTTAGCCCGGAATCTCCTGGAACCCAAACCGGCATAAAGTTCCATATTCCACCACTACATTGTTCTGAGAACTTGGTCCCTCCTGACCAAGGTTAGTCCAAATCTCCTGGAACTGAAACCGGCATAAAATCCCAGCTGCGTCCGCTACGATCGCTTCTGAGAACTTGGGCACAAAAGTCGGGACTTAGACTCTGGCGGGCAGGCTTTTCAGGCTTGAAATCGAAGCCGGTTGCTCTGCTATTCACACAGAAGTAACTTTGAAAAGCCCGCCTGCACTCTTATTACCGGAGACTACCAACCTGATTGGCTCATCGATTCTTATAGTATTCTCAGTTTTATTCACAAAACTGAGCAGCCAATCAATGCATTGGAACTTTCCCAACCAACCAATCAGAGCCAAGCCGGCTAGAAAAGCTGGGCCAGCGGGAAATCCGAAATATCCAAGAGACATGCGCAAGCCTGGCACCTCTCTCCCTAGCTACAGGAATACATGATTTATCCCTGTGCCTCATTCTCCTTTCTGGGCTCCGCTGAAGCAAGGTACCGTAGTGGTGAGATGCGCTTGCATTTTCAAGGGGAGGTATTGCTGGGAAAATGTGCCTGCATGCATCCAAGAACCAGGCATAATTCCCGGGTACATTTATGGGGGAACTGACAACTCTGGACCCCAACATCCTAGGCTCATTCTGGCAACGGTTCCCCCGCAAACCCCCCCTTGAAACTCATACCCTAACAATCCATGCTTGATTGCATTCCCGGAAAGGGAAAAACACACAAAATGCTTTTAATACATAAAGTACATTGGAATGGTACAATGTTACTGGGCCAAAGAGCTGACTCTCTGTGACCCTTATACACGAATAAGGGGTAACCAAAACGGGCTTGACCTTTATTAGGGAGCCTGGTTACCCCCTCCTGTCACAATTACGATGTTGTGATAATGTGACTTTAGTCATTGCTTGTTCTAATTATTGTTTTTGAATTTGGATAGCGTGTAAATGTAAGCAAAACACTGATGAAATAGAGCCCCAAAATATGCACTGTGACGTTGGGGGTAGCCAGCCTTCATAATAAAGGTGAATCCCTGCTAGCTACAATGTGTGTGTTCTACCCCTAAATGTGTTTCTATAAACCTGGGAATTCTGGAGCAGGACTTTAATAGTGGGTATTTGGTTGAAAAAGTGATTAAAACATGTATAAAAGGTTGAGGGACAAAGGCAATAGTTGTTCCCCCATTTTACCCGCAGATTGCGTCTGGTCTGTGTACATGCGTGTACATGTTAAGACTGTTGTATTTTCCCTTTGCAATATTTTATTCCCACCCTGCAAAGCCAAATGTGTCATCCACATCCCCGAGCCCAGTTTAGAGAAAGAAATGTGTGTTTTAAAATGTGTTTTCATTTCTATGAAGGCAGTCTTGGTAATTTAATAAGCCAGGATGTCTGCATAGAGATGTGGGACCACAGGGAAGGATGGAAGTCGAGAGGTGAGCGGGGAAGGGTGGAGTATAGAGTCCAGAGTCAAAGACTCCCCACGTGGGAGACTCTTTGTTCTCCCAGAATCAGTGGAGCCCCAGGAAAGTAAGGCCACTGACCAGTAAGGTAGCTGCCCTGAAAGATGTCACAACCCCATGGATAAAACCACAGATACATTCTCTTTTGGGTTTAATGGGTTATTACAGTCCCTTCATTCCAAACTATTCCACAATTATAGCTCCCCTAACAGACCTCACTAGAAAGACTTCCCTTTGCCAAGTAGTATGATCTAGGGAATGTCAGAGAGCCTTTAAGGAACTGAAATCTCTGTTGGAATGTCCCGCCCTTATGAGCCCAGATTTCAATAGGCCCTTTGTACTGAAGAACGATACTTCTGATGTAGTAGTAGGGGCCGTTCTGTCCCTCTAGTTTGAGGGGAAAGAACACCATATCCTTTTATTCAGCCAGAAGATATATGAGTGTTTTAAGGAGGTGAGGTGGTGGTGTATAGGTAGGGATTAAAAGCAAACATTTTGGTTGGTGATTACATTACAAGTTCTACCGAGTATTAACTCAATAGTATAAAACCATGTAATTTTTCCATGCACAGCTACAATCACTTTTGAATGATATTTACCTGGCAGTTAAAGAAACTACTACATTATCTCACCTCACGTGATAAATATTTCTAATTCAGCTACCACTGTCTGGGTTTTTTGTACACATACAGTACAGTATAGCAGTGGTGTGCAAATCGGGGTGGTGCAAAATTTTGTAACGGGGTGTGGCACTTTTCCACAACATTTAAATTGATTGCCGGGGGAGAGCACGGGGCCTCTGTAATTGCCTCTTACCTGCTCTCCAGCTTCTCCTGACATGCATTGCCAAGACAACGTGGCTTCAAATTGCAGTGTGTTGCCATGGCAACGCAATGTCACATTGCCATGGCAACATAAACAAACAAATTGGAACCGGCGCCTTACAAGTCCATATGTATGAATCTTTAACGTCCAAAAGTGAAGGAAGTGTCCAGAACTCTTCTAATCCTGTGCTTCCATGTGAGTGAATGATGGTACAGCCGTGCGTTCCGTGATATGTGGATCAAACACAGAGAAAAATCATAGTGCACTGAAAGCACAGGATTAGAAGAGTTCTGGACACTTCCTTCAGTTTTGGACTTTAAAGATTCATACATATGGACTTGTAAGGCGCCGGTTCTAATTTGTTTGTTTATATTGTCTTTTCTGATTTGTTTCAATCAGTATTGTGCCAGGCAGCCTAGCTCACATAAGGGGTTAATTTTCCTAAATAGGTTATACACATATCACTTTCACATAAGGGGTTAATTTTCCTAAATAGGTAATACACATCACTTTAATATTAGCGCTTATTTCACACAACCTTTTCCTATCACATTGCCATGGCAACGCGACATTGCACTGCCATGAGAACGCGATGCAGCAATGTCACAGATCGTGGGTGCAGGCCAGGGGGGCACAGCTTAAAAAGTTTGCGCACCTCTGTGGTAAAGTGCTGGAGCTGCCCCCACCTCTTCCTCCCTTCTTCCTCGCCTCGTTCCTCCCCTCTACAAAAACAATAGTAAGCAAAGTAATGTATTTTAATTGAGAAAATATATGACAAAGGTTGAGGAGTTGGGTTTTATACATTTAAATCTGTGCTTATACGTATGCGTAGATAACATAAACCTGCCGTTACACACACATACAGTACATTTGGAACATTGTAGTGAATCTTATTATGCATAAAGGTACGGTGTAACAGAATTTTCAATCCCTTAAGAACAATGGCATGATCATACAATTAACCCTATAACAGACAAATAACATGATGAACAATTGGTTGCTCTTCAATAGCCACATCGCGATCATGAACAGAGATATTCACTATTTTTATCTGCAGGACACAAATAGAATTCAAATTTAAATAAATAAAACCCACAAAACCAAGGGATGTGATACTGTTGGCTTCCCTTGGCCAGTCTGTGGTACGCAAAGTGTTCCCATGGGTGGAATTTCTCACTGTGTCATGGTACCGAAGACAGTCATTTTTGCTACATCTGTATTGTGTTCAGATGTAGCAAGAGAGACTGTATTGTGTATGGACATAGCAAGAGAGACTGTACAGTGTACGGACGGAACAAAGAGACTGTATTGTGTATACTGACGTAGCAAGTGGGCAGACTGCTATCGCACGATCATGGCTGCCCTGGCACCAGAGGAGTAATAATACTGATATAGAAGCATTGACTCCCCACAGCATGACCATGGCAGACATTGTATCTAAAGCTGTTAATTTTAGCTATTCCAGTCGTGGCCCCAGAAATAGTAAGTCTTGCTACATCTCTATGTCATGTGTATCTGTGCAGACTCATATATAAGCTACACAACTAATGCAAAAACAGAACCAAATACAATAAAGACAATTGGCCATAGCTACATAGCAGTGCTATGCCACCATATACCTATTAGTTTTTTTTTTAATGAATAGGGACCTTCATGTGTCCATTCAAGTGAAAGGGCAGTAAGGTGTCTGCTCCCCGACAAGGTGCCTTATGGAGTAACATTGCATAGTAAATATTTCCCTTTATGTTATATTTAATTAAATAGGGCTGTAAGGTGTCTTCAAGCAAAATAAGTATCTTACGTATTAGCATTTATTAGTAAATAAGGACCATAATGCAAATGATCCATTTTTGTATTGTTTTCTTTTTTTGCACCATTATTCCCCCTTTTTACAGCCAAGACTTAATAATCCATGGGTTTTGAGCTTTACAGATGCAGTGGCCGTTATTCTAAGGCATCACGGCGCCGTTTTCGTGTGCGCTGCTGTACTCCACATGGCATGAATGCGGCCAATCGCCCCAGGCACACGTGTTTATCGCGGTTGCTTTGTTTGAATTTTATGGATTGTGCAAATATATGCAATTAAATGAATGAATTGTAATGTGTACAGTACTGTGCTACTGTACTACTGTGTCAATTTCAGGTGTTAATAAGCCAGAACACTAAAATGCCATTTTATACACTCGCCTGCACTCGCGGTACGGTTGGAAGTAATTCCGCACAATCACATGGGTATTCCGAGGTATAAACTGCGTGATTTCGTAAAATTTTGGCCGCTGCATCTGTATATTCATTAGCTATAGCTAATGGCACATCCATATAAAGTTAAACATACAAAATAACCATACAATTTCTTCTCACAATACAAAAAAAGTTACACAATAACTTTCTGTAACTTTTCAAGTGATTATATTTTATAATGTACAATAGAAATGTTATAGTTGTTCTTCTTCTAAAATTAATATTGCATTTACTAAAAACTGCTGAACAACCATGGCTTAAAAGGTGTCATTATATTCATATACAATGAAGATTTTCTTTTGCCATTTATTTCTGGAGGTTTGTCAAAATTAATCCTAATTTAGATGACAACAAGAAAGTGTTAAGGGGCTTTTAAAAACTCTGGAATATTGCCAAACCCTTTGCTAGAGCTTTCACGATCAATTAAACTAACCAATCATGTCTTGCGCTGACACAAATTATGTTTTATTAATTAAAGGTATGCATGATGGAAGCCATGGGTAAATTGATACAAACCTTACCAGATCAATGTCAGTTCAATGCATCTTACATTTCAGTGGAATCAAGCACTAAGCAGGAGAAGAAAATCTCAAATATTGTTGCTTACTGTACATATTTTTAAAACATTTTTCATCTAGAATGTAATGCACCTATAAATACAATTCTAAATGAATATAACTAACGCTATAAAAAATATATATATATATATATATATATATATATATATATATATATATATATATACATATACATATTTTTTTTATAGCCCTGATCAGCTTATCGAGTCTGATCGCTGCTTTAGAACTTAGAATTCCTCTCTGAATCGCCTCGCCAGAAAAAGTTGTCAAGAAGGTGGGGAGAAGCTGCCGAGAATCTGCCAAGAAGCGGGCAGACAGCACTTAGAAAAAAATGCATTTTTCCATTAATATCAGCACCGGAAACCCCCGGCATGAATCAGATGCATGAAAATGCATTTACAATCAACTTCATTACCTTAGCAGCTAACCGCTAAGGCAATGAAGGGGTTAATCACCAGTGCCATGCTTATTGGGGGTAGCGGTGGTGAGTGAAGGTGGTATTTGGCTCTTGGTGGGTGTTTAGACCTTGCGGGGCGCTTGCGGGGCTTCCCTGATGAAGTGGCCTTGCTGCTACAAAACGCGAAGGATTTTTCGATTTTGAGTTACTATTACTTCTTCGAAATTACCCATAGCATTGGCATTGTGCTACTTGTTGCTATATTTAATATATTTTGTTACCACGGACGATTTTCTATACGTCACACACTGCAGCTCTCTAGTCTATCATTGTACACTCCGAGCCCCATACGGCTTACTATAGCAATATTGCTATCCCCTCCCTTACTCCACCTCTGCAGGCTAATTGCCGTGGACTTTGCCAGAACTTTGGGATTTGTGGTGAGAGGAGGGAGCTCTCTGCCACAGAGCATCGATTTGAAACTTCTCCATACTGGAAATTCGGGACACCGTGTGGGAGTGTTGCCTTACGCCTAAACTTTGGAAGTTTCATCTGACGAGATGCTGATGACCAGGCGGACTGATGGTGCCCTTGTAAGAGAGACCAACCTACCTGTATGAGACGTACCGACGGCGACTTTGTTTGTGACCAACTATCATCCCGGTGTTTGGTAACACATGTAACATGATATGCCTAATTTGATTTAATTTGATGTATGCAGAATACTCACCCTTAAATAAATTTTAATTTACTAAAAGTTTACTTCACTATGAGCGTTTTGTGCTGTGTTCTTTTTGTCACTACCCATAGGGACCACCTGGGGACCCCCGCTGGACTGTGGTATTAATCCTGTGTGTAAAAAATAAATATTGGTTTTATGTGGGGGCACAGGGGGTGGGTTATGTATTGGTGGTTGTGATGGGAGCTTTGTGACAGGCTATTAATAATACACCACCAAAGATATAACTGGGTTGAACTGGACGAGACTTAGATATGATAAAATATAATTTATTCCTTGAAAAAGGTGAACACACGAGATATACAAATAACAGACAAAATATGGACACTTACTTAAAGGTTAGGACAAGAAAGCCATCAGGATACAGGATGGGCCATTTCTTCCATAATTCAGTTGACATCACAGTAATATATGCAGATCATGAAGACACATGAAGGACACATGAAGACAATTGAGTAAGGAGTGACTCTGACTTATGTACCATTTCAACCCTTCTCTTACACTCAAGGCGCCGAGCTGTCTAGCAAAATCTCTTTGAAGCAGATTTTGGTTTCCCTGTAAGTGTGAAGTATCACACTTAAAAAACACTCAGTTCCTTGGTTCCTGCCCCCAGTATAAACAATTAGGGCAGTTAGCCTTTGATCACCGGGCTATGTTAGTTCTTGCAGGATGTTCTTCCTGCCTATTAACATAGCAGATGGAGTCTGCAGTTTTCAGAGCAGACCCAAAACCCCATATACATTTTAATACCTACACATATTAAAATACCCAGTTCTGGTAGGTCCAGCAGGTCCAAACTTTCCAGACCTTAATGCCGGAAGTGGTACACTATCGGGCCCAGCTTTCAGCCCGCTACGACCTATGGAACCGGAGTTATACAAATATCACATAAACCGTTTCATATTTTATTATTAAAATCTCAGCTGAAAAGAAATCTCAGCGTTTCACTAAATCCCCATTGAAAACAATGGGCTCTGCCGCCATGGGTTTCAATGGAGCAACTCCGCCGTTGTAGTCAATGGAGTTTCCCGCCATAGACTTTCAATGGAGGAACTGCCGCCAATGAAGTCTATGAGAAAATTCACAAATCTTTACCTGCGTCCACACTCCATCTGGTTGGTCTGAGGGGGCTGGGAAGGGGCATGCATTAAAGCCGGAACCTTGGCTATATGCCACCCAAATCCCATCCCTCTGGTCCTTCCAGAACCGGAGATATGGACTTACACATTTCAACATTTCACACTTAGGGCTCTATGCAGTAAGCGTTGATAAGGTTTTTTTCGCCATTTTTCTGCCAAAATTGGGTTTGAGATTCAGTAAGCGCCGATAATTGCTTGATTTCGCCAGTTTTCGTTTCCGATAAATTTGTTATGGCCAGTCGCCTGCCGATAAGCCGGTTTTCGGCACTTTTCGCCACTTTTTTAATTCGGCTGTATTCAAGTAGCAAAATCAGCTTATCGGGGCTGATCGGCACTAAGAAATTAAGACTTCGTGGCTAATTTCTCCCGCCAACTAAAGTTGGCAAGTTGGAGGGGAGAACGATCGCTAAGGCTGCCGGAACGGCACTCAGAAAAAAAAACTCATCTGTACATCAATGGAGTCAATGGAGCGGGACGTATAACTTTATAGTACTAGATAATAAAAAATGCACAAATGCGCACCAGGGATTAGTGGAAGGTAATTTATTAAAAATACACAAAAACTGAGGGGATCCAACCCCACCTCAGATCAGCTGTGCAGCTGGACGGTTAAGTACTACCAAGGAGAACACCTAATGGAGACTAAACCCTAAGCTGCACAGTATACAAATACAGTAAAATTTATATAAAAACCATGAAAGAAAAAAACAAACATGAAAACAACCTATCAACAGATTTGTATAGAAACCGCCATAGGGTTGGGCACTGGCAAGGGGAAACGGACACTCACACTGAGACAGTCAGCAGACTCGCGGTGGCTGCACAGGATCCGGATCTCGGCACCGCAGAGATGGATAAAACCGCTGTTGTCTCCTGCAGGCTCCGTCTCAGCTTACCAGCATATACGCGCAGGATGACCTGTCGTGACCTCTGTGTATTTTTAATAAATTACCTTCCACTAATCCCTGGTGCGCATTTGTGCATTTTTTATTATCTTGTTTTTCAGGGTGCCTTCCCCCCTTTCTAAGGGGGGTTCACCTAGATTTGAGAGTTTCTGGGGAGACGCTTTATGTACATGCTGCAAAGGGATCATCCACACCATCACACAGCATGAGCGCTGAATATCCTGTTTTTTCTATTTTTAACATTATAGTACTGTTTACGTTCGATTGCTCACAATACAAATGTGTTGAGCATTAGAGTGTGGGGGGCATTCACTGCATTGTGTCACACCTGACGTTTATTATTTGTATAACATAGAACTTTTATATGTTTTCATCATTTGCGTGTCACATTACTCATCATGTGATGATGTGTCAAGGGAAAAACCTATACTCAATTCTTAAAGGAGAAGATCACATCATATCATACATGTTATTGAACTGTGCGACAATTTATTATATGATGTTACCCATGTCACACATCTAACACAGCCACCGTCTATTCATGTTGCTTTACATTACACAATGCTTGTAATGTGTAACGCATCTTCAAACGTACATGTACACTGGCGACACACTTTATTCGAGCACGGCTAGTCCCGCGAATTCGGGTATACTCGGGTGTATTCAGGTTTCTGATATTTTTCAGCCAGAGTGCATTGCGTTATTTTCCGGCAGGAATTTAAGCTTTTTATTCCGGCTGGTTACAATACTGCAATGCCGTCAAAATACACATGGTGGCGCTTGCGAGCTATTCTCTGTGAAGCCGTCCCCTATAATGAATTGTAATGCAGTATACAGTATATATATATATACAGTACTGTATAACAACAACCCCTGTAAGCCCTAACATACAGTACTGTACAGTACTGTACTGTATATGCACATACATAAATGATACTACTGTATGGGCGGCGGGGGCGAGATGTGTTTGCAGCAGAGAGAGATCCGCTGCTCTCTCTCTGCGCAAACATCCACACATTAAAAATTATTTGAAATACATTTTTATTGATAGTGTAGATGTGCAGGGGGTCTCCGGAGCTGAACCGCGTTGGTTTTAGGTCTGGGGACCCCGTGCCCCCCGAGATACAGGCCCCTTTAGGGGGTGCCGGTATCCAGCTCTGCGTTAAAAGCCCCGATCACGTGACCGCGGCCTGTAAACCAAGCAGAGCAGAGGGATACCGGCACCCCCTAAAGGGGCCTGTATCTCGGGGGGCACGGGGTCCCCAGACCTGAAACCTGTGCGCTTCTGCTCTGGAGACCCTCTGCACATGTACAGTATCAATAAAACACATACAATATACAGTATAAATAAACACTCGTTCTTTACCTTAGCGTCTATGCGCTATGGTAAAGAAGCATTATTTTAATAATATTGTAAAGTGAGCAGGGGGTTCCCTGAGCCAGAAATTAATGATTAATGCTCAGGGAACCCCCCCCCCCCCCCTGCTCCTGATCAATATTATTAAAAATACGGAAAATGCTGCGTCATTACCATAGCGGATAGCCGCTAAGGCAATGAAGGGGTTAACCCACCGTGCCCGCTTTATTGTGTGTAGTGGGGATGGGTGAGGGGGGTATTTGGCCCTTGGTGTGAGTTTACGACTTGCGGGAGGGGGGGGGGGGGGTTGCGGGTGCACTTAACCCCTTCACGATCGTAGCAGTTAATACCGCTACGGTCATGAAGGGGTTAAGCCCTCCCGCTACCCCAACCCCCCCCCCCCCCCCCGCAAGCCCTCCCCAACCATCGTTGGGGCGAATACCCCATTCACCCACCCTCCCGCTACCCACAATAAAAAAATACACACACACAGCAGCCGCCAAAAAATAAATAAATAAATGACAATAAATACATTTGAAATACATTTTTATTGATAGTGTAGATGTGCAGGGGGTCTCCGGAGCTGAACCGCGTTGGTTTTAGGTCTGGGGACCCCGTGCCCCCCGAGATACAGGCCCCTTTAGGGGGTGCCGGTAGCCCTCTGCTTGGTTTAAAGGTC